>NC_051387.1:29495555-29497498 GCF_015228065.2 Penaeus monodon | reverse complement strand
AGCACAAATAAACCAATATTTACACCGAGACACAAACCTATACACCGAACATGCCAAACAACCAAAACCTGCCCATCCTAGCTTTAGACATCAGAACAAACTGAATTCAAAAACTGCTAGAAACACTGGACATAAACAAAGCAACTGGACACAACAGATCCCCTTCCTTTTTCCTCAATATCTGTGCCCCTGTCCTCGCCCCCATCCTCCAAATCATATTTATACAATCACCTCAGGGCAGGTTACCGGACTGACCCATAAAATTAGTGCCCCATCTCCCTCACCTCCATCATCTCCAAAATTTTCACACACATCATACACAAACACATAATGAATCATCTTGGCACATATTAACTGACATACAAATGGATTCCAACCCAAACGATCATGCGCATCCCAACTCATTGTCACTCATCACAACATTTCCAGACTACTAGACAGACGTGGTATTAAACAGGTAGACGAGACGCTATTGTGCTAGACCTCGCCAAAGCCTTTGACAAAGTCCCCAACAAAAGCTTTTCTTTCAAACAGGACTCAACGTGTTCTCCTTGACGGGACTAGCTCTGTTTCTCCCTCTTCTGGTGTCCCCTGGGGCGCTGTCTTAGGCTCTCTCCTTTTTCTGCTCTACATAAATGACCTCTCACTATCCTCCCCTAATTCTAGTTTTTGCCTCATCTATCGACAAATTTGAGATATGCAAAATCATAAATTTCACTCGTTCCCAAGTGCCTATAAAATTTCCATATTCAATCCTTCACAACAGTTACCCAACACACCATCACATAAATATCTAGGAATCACACTACATGCCAACACAAAGTTTAACTCACACATAGACAACATACAACATAACACTAGGTTTCCTGAGGTGGATTTTACATGGTTGTACACAAGACATTAAACATAACCTACAATATGATTGTCCATCCAACACTGGAGTATTGTGCTGCAGCATGGGACCCACCCAATATTAGGAAATTAGAAATGATGAACACCTCACCAACCAGGGTAATCCCGAACAATTACACTAAAACTCCTGGTATTACAATGCGTATTAAACAACAATTACATATGGACACACTCACATTACACAGACAAGCACACAGATTAACAACTATGTTCAAAATCAAATTGACATAATCAAACAAATTTACTTACACTACACAGACATAGCAAATACACAGAACACTCATGATCAGAAATATATAACATAAAACGCCCAATACAGATTCTTACAAACACTCATACTTTCCACGCACCATTCGTGACTGGAATAAACTCCCACAACACATAATACACTCAAACAAAGCAGACACATTATACCAGCTTACACTAGTATATCTACGAACACATACATAACACTCCTAAGCTTAGCTACCCCTCCCACCCCCGACAACCAATCTCGCCCTATATAAGCCTGATATGCACTAATTTCTAGTGCCCTACACTTAAAAAGACATTGAGATTGAGATTCCTCAAGTGATGGATAAACAGAACTGCACAGTACTGCTTCTATTCTATATAAATGCTCTACATCACATTTTATTTATGGAAGGAATGTCAGACTGTCACATGCACCAAAGGTCACCAACAATGAGTTTCTACCCCCATCCCCCTTATCCACCATCTTTTGTTAACTCTATGGAGAGAAGCTTGCGATAAGTCTATACTGCCTTTTGCTTCATTTTTGCTGCAGGCAGATCTTTTCCATCCCCTACCCCGTGGCTCTGATACTTCAATTCGTGCAGTTCTTTATCACCACAAATTTTACACGCCATTCCATCCCAATCCTGGCCATGCCAGAGACCAACCAAGGGATCCACAAACACAAGATACCTCTTACTCATCTCACTGTACTCGGCCTTTGACAACCACTGTTTCCCTTGCTCAAGCTATGTCGGAAAGATTGGGAGTTTTCAGCAGACCTTTCAGGCCCATCA
>NC_051387.1:29475555-29490555 GCF_015228065.2 Penaeus monodon | reverse complement strand
AACCTGACAAATTGTGACCCCAGACACTTTGTCAAAATATCAGTGCCAGTACCAGCCAGCCAACCCTTTTAGAGATTTTAATAACAGGTGACGTTAACAGACAAGTAAACATTCTCTCGAACGTGATTAAAAAATAGTATAAATGACGTCCCCTGTTCCAGGCATAAATGAGAACATCAAAAGAGCTATGCGTGACCGAAATAACACTCCCAAATCTTTCAAAACGAACAGAATTGACATCATCCTTCATTCTGAATAAAAAATAATAATATATATATATATATATATATATATATATATATATATATATATATATATTAGAACATTAATCCAATCTGTAAAAACAACTCATTTTCAAAATAAGTTCAATGACTCTAAACAGGACTTAAAAGAAACATGGAAAACAGCTGAAACGTTAGCACCAAACAAAAAACACCACACAGACACTTCCCTAGATTCCTTAAGTAGTATAGAACAACTAAATGACTACATCGCTAATATCGGTAGACTCACTTATGAACAAACAGCTCCTTCCTTGGTCCTGCAAAACAGTACTAGGACTAGACTCTCAGCAAATGCTTTCAAATCACAGCCAATAGGAGTAGAAACAACAGTCTTAACAATAAAATACTTGCATGAGACAGAAACTGAGGAGTGAATAACATCACTTTTCGATTCATCAAAGAAACCTTACTTGCAATTGCATTCTAATTAACTAAAAACATTATAAACACTACATATTATAAAGAGTAACTATTCTCATTGGTTAATACCCCTACATACAATTGGTAGACAAATTAACTCTGCATGTCAAAAGGGCATACAAAGAAAGAGGGTCAAATCCGAGAACTCGAGATTTGGAACAACCTACCACAAAATATTAGAAACATCTCTAATCTCATCACTTACAATAGGAAATTAAAGGAGCATCTTTTAATTCGCCAATGGCATCGGGTATTTAAATGCAAAGCTAAACCATGTACCTCTACTTCTTATGATGTGACATCGACATCTTATTTTATTCAGATTTATAAATCCTCTACTTATGTATTTAATGTTGTTTCTCCTTATTCTGTATTACTTTACAATGTAACTATCAATGTAAAACCAAGAACCATTGTAATTAATGGAATAAAGTGTTTTGACATTGACTTGACTCCTCCTCATTCCCTCTCTTACCACGGACACTTCAGACGCAGGTTGCGGCCATCAAAGTTCCGGTTGTTGGGGTCCGATGGCACGTTGTTGGCATACCACTGTAAATGAGTTACAAGCAGTTTTCATTGCCCTCCATTCCTGCCAGGTCGAGTACTGTCGGATAATATGACGGTAGTTCATTGTATAAACAGTCAGTGTACTTCCTGCTCCTCTGCTCTCCTCAGAGTGTCAGAGAATCTCTTTGCCCACCGACGTTCGATTTACATGACAGCAGCACATCTGACAAGCACCTCAAACTAATGGTGGAGTGGCATCCCAAGTCGTTCCTCTTTGCTCACGTCACATCGGAGTACCCCAAATCGATCTTTTCGCGATGAGAGACAGTGCTCGGTCTCCCTCTACCCCTCACGGTTCGTCCAGACTCGGGCGGGAGGCCCCGACGTATTTGCAGAGAATTGGAGCTAATGGCGTCACTTCTACCTCATAGCTCTTCCACTAACAGCGAACATACTGAAGGTAGTGCGCCGACTAGAGAATTATTAAGCTCCAGCTCCATGCCCCTGGGAGATCAAGCTCTGACGACAGACCCGGACTCGGTGTTCGTGAGATCATCGAGTCTTCATGCATGGAATTTCTCGCTGTAGTGATACAACCTTTCCTTCTTGACTCCCCAGTTTCAATCATTCCTGAAGGGCAACTAGACAAACTCTCCAGTTTGCGGCGTGGTTCTTTCATCGCCCGGACAGAGCATACACCACAATTTCTTCACTCTTGGTGGCTATCACAGAGTTTACGAGATCATTCTTCCCTTAGTTGACCTCCCCAACAACCCTCTCCCTCATCATGGTCCCTACAACGTGTATTATCGCATCCGGCCTCAAAGTGTCACCGCTAGTGGCGCTGTCTGCAGATTCGGCGTTTCTGCATTTCGGAGACCTCATCCCATTTTCTTGCGAAGAACAAGCGTTTGGGACCTGTGACGGTGCCGGCATGACGTGTCGGCGAGTCACATCTTATATTCTGTCCTGTAAGCTTTTATATTAATTTTCAAACTGTACTCTGCATTGATATATACTCACAGATTGTGTTTTGCAGGGCCACTCTTCGTCAAGTTTCTGTTTTCCATGATTGATTTTATTTCTTTGTAATTTTACAACGTTGGGATTAAAATTTTCTACTCAAAACCATAATGTTTTGTCTCAACCTATGTTTCTACAGGTGTTAAGCAGCTTTTGGAGGGCCTAGTAAAGACGTAGGAGGAAATGGGACATTTGAGGAAGGAAAAAGGTATTTTCTGCCTATCTTTTCTCGGCCCTCCAAACCCTTCCGAGTTTTAGATTCTCTCTTTCAGTTTCCAAAGGCTGTCTGGCCTTTCCGGGAAGTGCGCAGGAAGTGTGCCTGCAGGGGGCAGAGTTGCCTATTGCAACGCAGCCTTTCGCCTTTTTTCAGGCAGTTTTGTTACCGGAAAAAGCCATCGAATGTTTCCATAGCTTTTGGAAGGCCGAGAAAAGGTAGGAAGAAAATACCATTTCCTTCTTCAAGTGTCCTAATTTATAATTAAGCTTCGGGTACAGCCTCCCTCCCCAGCTACCCACTTACAATCCGCCGATACATATTTCGTTACTTATAACCATTGTTGGTATATTTGGTGATTCGACTATTATGTCTATAAACAGACACTGTAATAGCATTCATAAATAAAAGTGAAATTCCATACGTGATGAGCTAATGTTTATCTCATTCATCCGAAAATGTAAACTATCAATAACGCCATTCCTATTGTCCACTGAACGTATCAGATTTATGTTAACTTCAAGCCGTAATACTAAAAAATATAATATCAATAATAATAACAAAGAAGGGAACAATAGGAAAACGATAATGATGAAAATAATAATCATAATAATAATTATATTCTTTAGCTGCTGTTTCACTTTTTAGTTGTTTTTTTCGATCGTTCTATCCAAAACATTTTAGGATATCACCAATATCTTTCTGGTCTTCTGTCTCTCTGTTCTGCCTTTTTGCTAACCCATAGATCTTCTCTCCTCCCGGCATTTTATTTTTTTTCGGAAAACATTAGTAGTAGTAGTAGTAGTGGTAGGCGTATTCAAAATATAGCGATAGGGTATTCTAGAGGTAAGGAAGAGTTTTAGTTCACAAGGCGATGTTTGAGGACAGAAGAAGGGGTGAAGAGCAGGAAAAGAATAGGTGCTGGACTGTGAGCGTCCTCTCCCTCCCATAGCTCATTCCATCCTTGCTCTTCTATTTCTTTCTTTTTTATCTTTTAAATTATTGTGCCATAGTTAGATGTCTTGGATTCCATAATGGTTTCCATTTTCCTTGCCCCCATGGCATACCAGGCTACCTTTCTTTCAGTTCTCCTAATTCCTACACTGTGCCTGGCAAGGCAATGTGATGTATGTATGGTGGCTAAGACAGCTTTGCATTATAGCCATCCTGATTGTCAGTGACCAATAGGTCGAAAGCTCTATAGCTTGCCTGGTGAAACTGCACCTCCAGGTTGACCATTTTATTTCAGTCCTGTATATTTTTTTATGGGTACTATAACATTACATTTTATTTTAGTTGTTACTTTGTTTTGTTATTATTGTCATTTTATTGTAATTTTGTCTGCCAATGTTTTCCCCAATCCAGGCCCCAGGGGTAACTATTGCAGAGTCATGCATACAAATAATAGAGGCTTCAAAAATCTAAAAGACTTGTCTATGGCGGCATTTCCCCAAGATATAGTGTATTGCTCGGAAACACTTGTCTCTGAATGCCGGCACTTATCGGAGTTACTTATTCCTGGGGAATAGTATCCCTATAAGGATAAGTCCGATATGCGAAGCTTAGCCTCGCCCGGGCTATGCCATGATGGGAGCCCGGCCTGTGTCGACTAATGCCGACTCGCTCACGTGTGTCAGCTGGTAATGACTCGGCTGAACCTAGTCCTTACCCGCCGTGGTGCCCAGCCACAGCAGTAACCTCCGGGCGACAATTGCAACTTCTCGCGCCTGGGCGGCGCGCGAACCGCCGACCCCTCGGATGAGAGGCCGACACGTTACCACTGTACTAGCCCGGAGTCTAAGTATCCCTAGAGCACAAGGTATGTGTATCTTCCGCTCTGGGTTTAATGTCTCTCGCTCTTTGAATGGTGACTGCCATGAAATCATGTCACTGAAAATTTGTTTAAATGCTTTAACTTTTTACATATTTGCTATTTACAGAAACCCTGATTTAGATAACTCCATATATGGTTGCCTATTGCTTTCTATGACAAATATTCAAGAGTCATTTATGTTTTGGGGGATTTTTATGCCCATCATTCACACTGGCTCAATTCCATATTCCCAACAGACTGTCATGCTGCCTGCAACTTCTCTTGTCTCTCTGGTTGCGAACGACTTGTTGAAGCTCCCACTCATGTCTCAGGAAATCGTTTTGACCTATATTCCTGATCTTCTTAAATGTCAGTGTTGGTGCCCCAGTTGGTTCCTCTGATCACAGTTTCATAAGCGCAGCGGTTTAGATTTAATTTTTCTCTGCCTGATTGTACACTGTTGCATAAGGTCTGCCTAAAATCACGCATCAATGAGGACCATGTTAATATTATATATATATATATATATACATACATATATATATATATATATATACATATATATATATATATATATATACATACATATATATATATATATACATACATATATATATATACATACATATATATATATATATATATATATATATGTGGTATATATATATATACCACTAATTGGAGGGATAGGAGGGACATTTGCAGAGCAGATTGCCTTGTGTCATCTAATACCTCCAATCCCACTGGCATTATTGGTAGTAGGGTTCCATCTAAGATTATCAAGTCACGCTCCAGAGACAAATCATGGTTTACTGCAGAAAGCAAATAGGCACTGCGGAATTAAATAATAATAATAATAAGGTCTTTAGAGCTGCAGAAATAAATTATAATAATCATCTGCAGGAGGTTCTTACAGGTACATCCTAAGCTCAGAATTGGTGAGCTTCTTTGAAGTCTGCCTTGTTCGGTAGTGATTCCCAAATTCCCCCTATTAGTATACCTGATGGGGCCTTTGCTTCTCATCCATCAGAGAAAGCTGAAATATTTTTCATTTCTTTTCAAGCAAACAGAGTAGTGACGAGATAGTTCTACACCATACTTGTTTTCCCACAAATAAAACAAGAATCTTTTACATTTAAGTCATCTCAACTTTGCAACTTATTGTTAGAATCAGATTGTTATGCTGATAACACTCCCCTATTTTACCGCATCCCTGACCTTCAAAGTAGATAAGATGCTGTCACTCAGTTGAATGTTTATTTAGAGCTGATCACTTCTTGGTGCAAGCGTTGGGGAATGAAATTAAATGCTACTAAAACCAATAGCATAATTTTTAGCCATGCAGTCCACCACATCCTGATATTATCGTTGACGGTCAAGTCATCAGTTCAGTAAAGACATTAGAATTGCTTGGTATAATTTTAGATTTTAAACTGACTTTTGAGGATCATATCAGAGGCTTTATTTCCGCCGTCAAACTTTCCTATGACTCCACTCCTGTTTATGTTCGTCGTTTGAAGAGAAAAATTAAAAGTAAAAGTATTATATATCATCAATTATCTATGAATTAAATTATATCATAGAATAATAATAAATATGAAGCCAGTAATTTAGAGGAAAACAAAGATGAGAGTCATTCACAAAAAAAAAAGATAAAAAAAAAAAAAAAAAATAATAATAATGTAGATATACCTCGTGTTCTTGTAGCAACATATCGGTGCAATTGCAGCATTACAGCCAGGCCATAATGGGAAGCATACAAGGGAATCATGGGTGTATAACTGGGCAATCAGGGTACTGCAAAATCTTTTAAAATAGTCGTTAATGGATTCAGAATAGAGTCAGTCAAAATGTAATAAAATTGAGGTAATGAACTGACCAAGGAGAATAAATCTATATAAATGTAGAAGATAGTTAAACATCTACTACTCGGACTGGTGTCTTATCTCTTTGTGGAGCGTTTGTAGGGGGTGTGAGTGCCCACTGGTATGGCTGGGTGCTGGAGTTAAAGTGGAGATTAACGGAGGAGCCGGAGGCTCCCCAGTCGGCTAATTGACTGGGCAGTCCTTGTGTTGCTACTGCTGTTGTCGTGTTCGTCTGGAGGATCGGGGAATGCTGATCTCAGTTCGATCGTTCGTTCGTTTGATATATCTGCGAAGACCTGGCTTCACCCAGGCCTTTATATATATGGCACGGCCTGTGTCAGCTATTTATGGCTGTCTCATTTTATTCTCTGACACCATGCTTACTGTGGAGGCAGGATTGCCAGCAGCGCTCCTGCCTCCACGGGCATGCGGCATAATCTCATTACCAGCCCGGCGGACCCTGTCTCAGAAATTGTATGTGCTCACAATTCTTTCAGTAATATACCAACGTGGCGTTTGGCTCGCCACAGTGCATGCAACACCTGTCTGAGAAGTCAATTGTGAAGCTGCAGGAGGAAGGCACGAGCTGTGACATTACACTTCTGCCTTAAGATTTTTCGGCTCGGTTTTATGATCATGGGATTTGGGGGCTTACCCTTGCCAATGGTAGCTAGTCTGTCAGCAAGCTCAATCCCTCTGATGCCTATGTGGCTAGGGACCCAGTTTATGATTATTATTCTACCCTGAGCAAGAATCCTCTGTCATTGTGTGGACAGTGGTTTGAAGGTATATGTTGTCTTTGGTGAACTTTGCTGTGCTATTGTGTGGACAGTGGTCAGAAGGCATATGTTGTCTTTCGGTAAGCTTTGCTGTAGACAGCCAATTGGCTGCCCTGGAGTCTGTATATATGACCACGTGTCCTTCCCTCAGGGACGCATGGGCTAGGGCTCCCATAATCACAACTGCATCTGCTTGCAACGAAGAGGTGTTGTCTGTTACCCTCATGGATTGTGTGGCATCCCTTGCTGCAAAGCCGGTGCTTGCAGTGTGGTTTAAGGGATCGACTGATCCATCCGTGAAGTAGGTTCTACAACCCAGAGGAGTGATGGCTGCAATGACCTCTCAGCTTCTGCCTTTAGACTAGGCATGGTGTATTGACTCTTTCTCCTTGACAAGCTTATAACAGAGAACTCAATTAAGGTTTGTGCCCACACTGTGGGCTACAATAAAGTTAGGGTGGGGGAGTGAAGTGCAAGGTGAATTCGTGATATGAAGTGATTAACAGCATCTTGAACACATTGGAAATCATTCACAGATCCTTGCAGTTGATCTAAATAAATTCCAGTCCGCATGTTCAAGTCACCATCTCTGCACTCCATTGGCTGGAATACCATTCACCTCCACCAAAAGTATTGGAAAGTTGTCGCTTCCATGTCTTCCATGACCTGCCAGGTGAAATTCAACTCTGAATCAGGTGAACCAGTTAACAGGTCTATATTGGAGAATGTCCCAATTTGAATTTGGAAATGTGTGGGAGTGTCACTGTTCAGTAAAACTGCATCTACTCTTAAGAACAAGAACTCAAGGCCCTTCCTCAAGGGTTGCACAAAGTGTCTCCCCAGAGGTGAGGCCAACCATTGAAATCTCCCAAGAGTAGAAATGGATGTGGCAACTGCCCAAGTAGATCTTGCAAATCATCTATGTTGAGATTATGTGGAGGAAGGTAGATGGATGCAGCAGTGTAAGATTGTGTCAAGCCTATTCTCACAGCCTTCACCTGCAGTGTTGTCTGCAGGTGGATGGCCTGGAAGGGAATATCCTGATGTACCATTACTGCTACTCCTCCATGAGGTTCATTATCAAAGGTCCCATAATGGGCTTGAATTTGGAATACTCTCAGGGAAATGGGATGATTTTTCCTGATCATAATCTCATGTAGGCATACACAAACTGGGTTACATGAAGCTATCAGATGTTCCCATTTTGCATGAATTCCCTGACAGTTCCATTGGATTAGTGTATCC
Organism: Penaeus monodon; assembly: GCF_015228065.2. Taxonomy (NCBI): domain Eukaryota; kingdom Metazoa; phylum Arthropoda; class Malacostraca; order Decapoda; family Penaeidae; genus Penaeus; species Penaeus monodon. The sequence continues at coordinate 29,482,402 of NC_051387.1, read as the reverse complement.
AGTTCTTCAAAGTACCTCTTCATAAGGTGTTTGGCAGCACCTGTGGTTAAGGTTTGCCCCACACCTTTAGACTGTCCCTTTCCAGGATGATGAGAGTCTGTTTTGAAAGGTTGTTTACCTGTGGAACTAGTTTCCACCGGTTCCTTTGGACAGGCTCAGGATTTCTTAGCATGGGCAAAGGATGGACCTGAGCCTTTGCTTCATGGGCATTCTGCCTAGTAGCAGAGGCCCCTGTGGATGTGGTGGCAGTTGGAGCTTTTTCCGTTGAGGCCCCTGGAGCTCTGCTTGACAGTTCCAAAGACCCCACTCTGAGAGGAGTCTTTTGAACAGGCTCAGGATTCTTTGCATAGGCAAAGGGCATACCTGAGCCTTTGCTTCAGAGGCATTCTGCCTAGTAGCAGAGGCTCCTGTGGATGTGGTGGCAGCTGGAGCTGTCACGGTTGAGGCCTCTGGAGCCTTGACTGATGGCTCCAAAGACCTTACTTTGGGAGGAGGAGTCTCCTAAATAGACCCCTCATTCCTACTCCATTTCTGGTGGAACAACTCACCAGAGGCAGTTTCAGCAATTGAGGACTGAGGTTTAAAGGTAGTAGCAGAGTGTGTGGTGTAAGAAGTATTGGAAGGACTTACCTGATTGTGCAAACAGCACACGCTCTTGGTTGTCCATTGGTTGGGTATGGAGTTGGCTCCATGCCCATAACCCTGGCAGTGGAAGCACCGCATAGTATTGGGCACACATGGCTTTACCTTGAGGTGGTAAAATGCCAACTTAACTGATTCTGGAAGGACTAAATTTAAAAGGAGAGCTGGTATCGACTGTTCCAAACCATCAACTTTCTGATTACCGCCACTACATTAAAATTCTTCAGTTCCTCTAACAGTTTCTCCTCAAAATACCTCATCAGGTTTTGGGAAAAGACAGTTCCTTTACACTGATTGAGTGTTTTGTGAGGGGAACATGAAACTTGAGCCCCAGGAATAGTGCATGTCGCACACAGATGGTCATTCTCATCTGGTGATGAAAACCTTAACTATCAGGCTACCATCTCGCTGTGGGGTGATGCGAGGATCACGCTGACACACCTCAACTATTTTCCGATGTACTTCAAAAATATCAAGATCCATGGCTGATACACCATCAATGGTCTTCACTACTAGGTACTTATTATATGAGATACTTTCATATTTACCAGATAAGATTTCCTTAATAGATTGAGGAGGACTCTTCTCTTTCTTACCTTGTTTGGGAGCCATTCTTGCTCTTTGGAAGCTGGAAAGGTTCCAGAGTGACATGTGACATTCCAGAGGGAATGGCCAGAGAATTGTTTAGGTGTTCAGGGAGAGAGTTAGGTCTTTGTAAATTTGTAGTAATCATAAAATTTAGAATTCTTCATTTCCTCCCCCCCACCCCACCCACCATGGAGTCCAACGAGGGGAAGCTATAGGTTGGGCTCAAAATCTCCCAACAGCCACAGGGGTACTGAGGAAATATACACAGCCACTATTACAGTACTGATGGCAGTCATGGGACATATGCGCTACCAACTGAACAGTCCTGCCTGACCCTAGCCATATTTGACCAGCCAACTGACTTGATCAGGCCTTGATCAAGCCACCCATCCAAATAGAAAACCAAAGAGGTGTGTTGCTAGCTGCAGGGCGCAGCGTGCAGCATTTTTCAAGCTCCAGGACTCCTGTCTCCTAGTAATACGGGACGCCATGGCATACACACGTGGGAGAGTTCTCCCTGGTCCAAGATGGAATGAACCAGGGGTGGGTGCACCATGACTCTCGCATAGGTCATGGTGCACCAGGAAACCATTTTGTCTCATCCCTCACTGGTGACCCCTCCAGTATGGGTATCCCTCTGCTCCAGCTCACCAGATCATTGTGACCTCCAACCCCCCCCCCCCCCACCGCAGCAAGGCGGCTCCCATTAGAGGGGGTTGTCTGTGTTTGACAGCCAGGAGTTCCTGGGAGCTTGGATGACCTTTGAAAAGGAGTGAGCTGCCATTAGATCAATTTGTGATTCCAGGGGAGAAGATTTGCCTACATGAGGAGGTTGAAGGCCTTTGTCCACCTTGGGGCACCCAGAATGATCCTGGCAGCTTCATATTGAACTGTTTCCAGCTTTTCTCTTAATTTTGGTTTTGCAGCAATCTGGGAGACAGAAGCATAGTCCACAATGAGATGGATGGCATGTACATAGAATGATCTTAGTACTTTATGTCTAGCTCCTATGTGTCTCCAACACATTGCTCTCATGACAGACAGTCTTGCTTTGGTTTGGTCAACCAAATACAGAACCTTCTTTTCAAAGGAGAGGGTCTGGTCAATCATTACCCCAAGGTATTAGAAGACCTGGACCCATTCTAAGTCCATTCCCTGGTTTCTCAGACTTGTGCTGGAACATGTAGTCTCACAGCCATGGCTTTTGGATTTGGCTGCAGAGATCTTTAGTCTTGTCCTACAGCACTCCTCAGATAAAGGTTCAGACAGCACTGGGCTTTACTTAGGCAGTGTGCACCAGTGGAGATGATTGCAAGGTCGTCTGCATAGGAGATGATCTTGCACCCCACTGGGAGCTGTATGTTGAGGATGCAGAACACTAGGGTGTTGAAAGGGCTAGGCTGAGGACCCCACCCTGAGGTGTTCCATTTTCTAGTGGCATGTGCTGTGATAGGTAACCTTAGAATCTGACTTTGGCTATTCTGTTCCTGAAATAGTCACCTATCCAAGTCAGAATTTCCTCTGATTCCTTTCTGGATCAGGCTCTCCTGAATAGCAAGAGGACTTGCTAATTCAAAAGCCTTCTCCAAGTCTAGGAATACTACCACAGAAGTGACAGTGCTGATTGTGCTTAAGAGCATGGCTATACTGTGTGCTGTGCTCATGCCCCTTGTGAACCCATGGAGGTATTCATGTGGGGGTCCCATATTCCATTGGAGTCGGTTTAGCACCATTCTCTCGGCCGTCTTGCCCAGACAGCTGAGAGAGATGGGGCGCTACTTCCCTGGCTTCTTTGGTTTTGGGATGGGAACTATAATGACCCTCTTCCAGCTCTGAGATAGAGTGGAAGTTTCCCAGGACTTGTTGATGAGTTGCAGGAATGCAAACTCACCTGCCAGTCATAGGAGGGAAATGATGGGGAATGAGATCCCATCAGAACCCGGGCCTGTGCAAGAACTGTTTTTGTAGGTTTGTCTTAGTTCCCTCAGAGAGAAGATAACATCTGAGTTATTGGGTTCGGCTGCCCTCTCTCTGATATGAGTAAGTCTCCCTGGTTGTAGGCATTGTTGGTTTGCCCTCAGTTCAGCTGGCAGACCGTTGCTGTGTGTTCTCGCAGAGAACTCCTCCACCAGTCTGTTTGCTTCTGCTTAAGGGTTGTGGTGTGTGCACCTCTGGGCTAAGCAGCTAGTAGCTCACCTGACCCATTGCCACAGCTCTGTAAGGTAGGTTTAGTGGTCAAGGACTCACACCATTCCAGCTGCTTTTCCTGCCTGAAAAGTTTCCTTAGCATCCCTGACTGCTTCCCTTAGGAGGGCTAGGTTGTCAGGGATTCTTTGCCTTCGGAAATGCTTTCTATACATGTTCACTCTGTGGTTGCCTTCCTTAATCTCGTCATTAAAGTACCAGGCATCTTTATAACTCCTTGGCCATGGCCGAGTTTTAGGTATAGTCTGTGAGGCTGCTTGATTTATGGCACTGATAAGTCTGGTTCCAAGAAATTCCATGTTTTTGCTCTGTGGGGGCTCATTGCTTCTAAGACAGTGGGCCAAGGCATCCTGAAAGGCTTGCCAGTTTGCCTTGTCTGTTTTCCATCTTTGATTTGGTTGTGGCATTTGGGCTGGGCCAGCATCCATGAGGGTAGTAACAGTGCCATAATGGTCACTTGTGACAATCTCATCGATGCACCATCTAATTCTCTCCACCAGAACCTTGCCAGGGTGAGGTCTAAGACTCATCCTTTGACATGCACTGGCTCTTGGCTGTTGAGAAGAACGATCTCAGGGAAAGCCTCAAGCACATTGGCTATGTGATGGCCTGCCACATCTGTAGCCCTGTAGGGAGCCACGATGGGATGGTGTGCATTGAAGTCTTCCCCTATGATCACTTGGTCTTGTGCTGCAGTAGCACAGACCTGGCTGATGTCTAAGCTCCTACAGCCTGGCCTGCTGTACACATTATACAGTTTGAGAGGGGCCCTAGCCAGGGGAATCTCAACGGCAAGAGATTCAACATCCTCTCCACAGTGCGGTGCATCAGCTATTGCGGAGCAAGGGATTGTTGCTCTGACCAGGGTGATCAAGCCTCTTTTGCCAGCTGTGCTTGGCAGCATGAAGACTTGATAGCCTGAAAAGCAAACAGTCCTCTCTATTAATGTCTCCTGGAGCATGGCAATGCCATTGTTCCTTGATCACACTATTGTGTGGAAGATGGCATTCTTTGTATTGAAGCCATAGATGTTCCACTGTAGTATGCTTAGATTATGTGTCATGATGTTACTTGGTGATAGTTACGTCAGAGACGTCTTTGTATTCGGCCTCAGAGTCAATTCTGTTGGAGTGTGACAACCCCATTGTGAAGTCCTTGCTGGTTGAGGGATCTTCATCTGTTGTTAGGCTAACCGTGGGTCCGCTGGGAGGTGCAGAGCCTTTGGTAGCTCTGACTTTTGTGAGTTTGGCTTTTCTCTCTTCAGGCTTTATCTGTGGATCTTTTCTCTTTGCTGACTTTACCTGAGTAAGGTCAGCTTGCTCTGGCACTGGCTGCATAGATTCAGCCTGTTCTGGCTCTGTCTGTGAGGGTGTTGCCAGGGTTGGGGTGGGGAGGGGAGTCTCGTCCTGAGGTGAGGGCGGGGCTACTTCGGCTCTGTTCAGCTTCTTCCCTTTCAGGACTGCAACAGTCTGGGTCACTACCGTCATGGCGACCGTGACTACCTTCTCAACCTCCTGTTGCTACTGCAGTAACTACAGCAATCAACAGGAGTGTCACATCTTCCTCATCAAAGAGGAGATTATCATATCTTGGGGAGGCTTTTGTAGTGTTCTTTGTACCTCTATTCCTGTGGTTCTTTTCCTGCATTTTAGTAATGGTGGGAAACTCTTTTTTATTGGAGATATCCGGTGTCGGCTGTGGGGGAGGGGGGGTCCTTCCTCTTAGGAGGTAGGAAAGTCTTTAATTTTTTGTTCTGTCCCCAGACATGGGTGCCTGGGGAAGCAGGAACAAAGTCTGGTCACTTTTTAGCAACCTCTTGTCACCTGAGGGCCACCTCTTTCCTGGCAGAGCAAGCCAGGCTCCAGGTGTAACACCCCTTGGCACAGTTGAGACATTTGGCTTTTGTGTCCCTTTGGCCTTCCTTGTGGGCCTTTAGGCACACCTAGGTGTTGTGCTCCTTGCTACAGACACATTTAGGTTTGGCCTTGCAGCTAGCCTGGTGGTGACCGTATCTTTGGCACTTGAAGCACCGAAGTGGGTCAGGTACATATGTTCTTAGGTTGTAGGAGCCCCAGTTACCCGGATCAAGGGTAGTGATTGGGGTTCCTTTCAAGGTCACCAGGACTTGCCTGGTTGGGCTCTTCCCTTTCGACATTCGGGAAACGTCCACGACCTGTGGGTTTGGTGTGATCAGTTCCACATCATATGAGACTGAGAAGCCAAGTAGCACCATCTTGACTCTCCTATCATCGGGATGCAGTGGCGAGAGATACACTTTCATCCCATCATTAAGCTCCTTGGTTTCCTGCAGGAAATTCAAAGAAACTTGGTCTTTGGGCATGCCCCGGTCTCTGGCAACCCGGATTGACAACCGGGTTTTTCACTGCATCTCCAATGCTCTTACCAGTTGGTAGGCACTGTCAAAGCCTTCAGGTTTAGAGGGAACCTTAAACTGTGGGAAACGCCTAGGGGGTCCAGACTCACCCTCAGAGTCTGTCTCCGGCCTCGGTCGTTTCGGACCGCCCTTTAGGCTTAAATTGTGGGCTGTGGTCGTGGGAACAGCAGCTGTTTCGGCTGGTTCAGCTTGTGCTCCCATCTCGGTCAGGCCTGCTGGCCTGGAGTGGCCATCTGCTGAACAATCTCATGTACAGACATGTTTTTGGCTGATGCCGTGTCCATCTTAGCAGCAGGTCTCACAGAGTCAACCTGCGCTTTGCATATTTGCTTGCCACTAGAAACCATGTATGGCTTCAGAGTGACTGTAGTAGTCTGGGCCTTACACCATTCATCATCATTTGTATCTCTTTGTTGTGTGGGGGGGGTGAAATGCTTGTCATAAAATAAGCAGTTATTTCATCCTCTCACGCCCCCATCCACCACGGAGTCCAACAAGAGGAAGCTGTATGTTAGAACTAATGTCTAACAACCACAGGGGTAGTGAGAGGATATGCGCAGCTAATAACCATTGTACCGCCACTCACGGGACCAGTGTGAGTGCCAACGGCCACATTGACTGCTTGACCCTAGCCTTCCGAAGGAGACCAGCCGATTCATCTGACCACCCTGACCTGAGTTCAGACCACCCGCCTTGCTGGAATAAGAGACCAAAGAGGCATGTTGCTAGCCGCAGAGCGCACTCATGCACGGCATCGCTCAACTTCCAGGACTCCCGTCTGCACAGCGCACACAGATGCTACGCATGGCAAACACGTGGGTAGATGTGGACCCCTAGGGAGAGACCAGAGGGAATGTCCTTCCACATACAAGATAGGCATCATTGTTTGGAACCCTTCCTTCCTCTCTCTAAAGTGAAACAGCCAAAGGCTGTATCATCTCATAGAGGGAGCTCTAGCCTCGCACTTCGAAGAGGACACGAGTGCCTATTTATGTGGGCGGAGTCATATATAAACTC
>NC_051387.1:29423055-29473055 GCF_015228065.2 Penaeus monodon | reverse complement strand
GATTGTTGCTGTTTAGTTTGGATGTTGGCTTCTTTTGGACCGTTCTTTTAATTTAATCAGGTTTACGTTACCTAACTCTAATATGTGTATTGAACCATCGTCGAAATGCTAGGGCTCTGACTTTATCTTTTTAAAATTGTTAACAATGAACATCCTCTTCATTGTGCCTTGTCTGCTCAGTATGTGCCTGTTCGCCAAACGAGTCAGGGTTTGAGAGTCTTCTCCTCAACCAAAACATTTTCCCGGACATTTATCCCTTTTATGACTAAAGTATGGCATTTACTTCCTAACGATATTGTTTCTGAAGTTGCTATTAATACATTCAAAACTTAAGTTAACAAATTTTTATTGTTATGTTAATTTTTAATCTTATATCCTTACTTTTCCCCTTTTTCATATTCATGTTTGATCATCAGGGGGAGTCTGCTTGAGTCAATAATAGTCTTTTATTTTCTCCTGCTGCCCTTTCATGGATTCTCATAATAATAATGATTATAACACTAATAGCAATACAGAAAAAAAAATACAAAATTAGTTGAGGGGAAGGCAGAGGTCCAAGGCAGGGGTGATCCCTTACATCCGTCTCCTAGATAGCAACGAGCAAAGGATTAGGGATGATGATAATAATAATAATGATAATGATAACAATAACGGTAATAGTGATAATGATAAAAATAATGGTAATAGTGATAATGATACTACTACTACTACTACTAATAATAATAATAACAATAATAATGATAAGTGTTATTAATATTGCTAATAGTAGCAGTAAAAATAATGATAATAACAATAATAATAATGATAGTAATAATAATAAGAAAAGAAACCAGAGCCAGAAGTCGTTTGCAAACACACACACCAGTGGTTCGTGGTCCCAAACCGTGACGAAACCCCAAACTTGTAAATTAGTTTTAATGCATAAAAAATGCAAATTCCATCAGATATTAAGATGGTATTTAGCAAACGTATAAAAAAAGTAAAACAGTTGTCCACAAAATTAAATGTAACGGTATATATATGTATGTATGTGTGTGTATATGTATATATTGTTACGCCGACCGCCTCGTCTCTCTGCTACCAACACAAGGCAGGCTAGGCAGACGGCGTGCTATCCACAGGGTCGTGAACACTGAACAGTTCCAAGAGGCACCGAGCACCACAGCGTCCCAGAACACCACGATGGGAAACGCCAAGTGGCGAGGCAGGGCACGAAATAAACACAAAATGACAGTCTTTCCTTTATTTACACAAGTTATTTACCCATACACTTTTCTATTGGCACAATACAGGGGGGAAACCAGCATGTCACACTGCACGATACAGCTTATAACAGGGCAACACAAGTTTATCAGGTCACAAGGGCACATACGAGGTCTTCACAGGAGCAGCACCCAACCGCGTCTCTCTTGGCTTGTTCCTCCGCTCCTCCGCTCACAGCCAGTTGCGTCATGTTTGCCCAGGTCCCTTCATGTTAACACATGCCCAGGTCATCCTTTTCATGTTAACATATGTTTCGCACAGAGACAAAGACCCACTGGCGTAGCACAATCCCCCCCTATCAAGCAGACGACCCGTCTGCTCTGACATACCTAAACATGAAAGAAAATACAGAAAATATACATAAAATTAGTCCTCAGGAACAAACAAAATTCTTTCAAACAAAAGTAACCGTAATTGTAAATCAGTTCTCAGAAACACAAAAATCTTTCATCCAGCGCGGCTTTCTTCGCTCTCGCTGGGGTCGCTCTGGAGGAGGTGTGGGCGGCGGTAGATTGGCAGTGGCACCCAGAGGGGTATCTCCTGCCCCAAGACCTGTCTCATGGTCACCATTGACGTCTTTGCATCGCCCTCACCGTCCAAATGCTCGTCCTCATCTCGGTCAGCGTCTGCCACGTCCTCATCGCCGCTACTGGGGCTAACGTCATCTTCTTTTTCACCATGGCCCCAGGAGTAGCTTTCTGGCCCATGGTAACGCCACAGCCGGTGCGCCAAGTCCTCGAGGAAGTCAGGCAATGGCCCCACACCAACTCCTTGCTCCCCGACGACTCTTCTGGATGCTCCACTTCCTCACAAGTGCACAGCTTCGCACCAGCTGGCACCTTCTGGGCCTTATTGGAGAAGTTAGCTACCAACACTGTAACTAACCCCTTCCCTGGTCCAACAAGGTTCCGCCCAACCGCTACGCCATCAGCCAGCTGCAGGTTTTAGATGGGCTCCATGAGGCCCTCTACTCCACGCATCACTCTTGACAGTCGACACCGGATTCTAGACTCTGTCCTGGGGGCAAGTTGCAGTCGCTCAGCCATAACTACCTCTGCACAACCAACCTCTGGAAGCAAGGGCACATCTTCACCGTGCACCCTCACCAGCTTCCGTCCAAAGTCGACACACGCTTTACTCTGCGTCAGGTAGTCAAGGCCCAGCAAGAAGTGCTCGTCCAGATCGACCACATACACCGGCAGCCGCTGCACCATGCTGCCCACGCCAATACGAGCCTTCACTGGCCCCTTGAGCTGCACACAATGTCCCGTGACACCACACAGTCTCTGTGGTGCGTCTGGAAGTCGAATAGTGGCCAACATATCAGGCCGCACTAGGGTCTTCTCAGCCCCAGTGTCCACTGTCAGGCAGCATGGCTTCCCATCTACTGAGCTCTCCACCTGCATCGTGCTGGTTCGATGGCAGCTTACCCAAGTCGGGGCCCGGGAACCGAGGACGGCTGGGTTTCAGCCCCCTTCTCCAGCCTGTCTGAGTTTTCCGCCTGTACCACTTCCTTAGCCTTAGGACATGCACTTGGATAGTGACCATACCTGCCACAGTCCTTGCAGTGCTGCTGGAAGGCATCAGAATCCGTCAGGTTGAGAGGACGTGTTCTCCGCTCCTTCCAACACCGACTACGTCTGTACCCTTCCTCACCGCAGCCCCAACACAAGCCTTGGAAAATGCTCGGGCTCACCTTCCTCAATGCTACCTTCTCCACTTTAGCCTTCCGGCCCCGGAGGTCACGGCGGGGCTGAGCAGCTGGCCCTAGGCCACTGGTTGCCTTCAGGAAGGCCTCGAACTCCAAGGCCCTCGCCAGCGCCACCTGCAGGTCCTCAGGGTGTGCCTGCTTGATGTAGATTTGCAGCTGCTGGTCCTGCAAAGCGTCAACAAAGAAATCGCGGGCCAGGACCACAATCATCTCTTCCGCAGCCGCAGGGTACGACCTCCTTACCAGCGCCTCCACATCCTGCGCCAGCTGGCACAGTGTCTCGCCACGCTCGCGAGTCCGCTTCTTCAAGTGGGCCCGATATACCTCGGCCTGATGGTGGTGCCCGAAACGGCGTTTCAAAGCCTCCGCCACGCTGATGTAAGAGGCATGTTGGGATGCCGGCAGATGCCCCAATACTTCCACCGCGGGGCCCCTTAGCACTGTTACCAGCTGCAGGGCCTTCTCTTCCTGGCTCCAGCCCTGCGCAGATGCCAGCATTTCAAATTGGGCGACATATGCCTCCCAGGCCACCTTCCCGTCGTACTCAGCTGGCTTACGCCTCACAGAATGTCTGGAGGCCGAGGGGCTGCAGGGTGGAGAACGTGTGCTGTGAACTAACACACCCGGGGGGGAGGAAGGGGGTGAGGGAGGCAATGAGGCGGGTTGGCGGGTACGAGTTTGCCGCCACCTATACCCAAGGGAGCGGTTCCGATGGGTCCCCAGCCTTCTGCAGCGACCACTGGCTCCGACACGACGCTGAGAGGCCCGGGGGTTTCCTGCCACGGACTCCAGGCAGACCCCAGTAAATCTGACACTCTGGCATCTGTTGCCAGAACCTCGTCTGCCTTCTCTGCTTGCAACGTTACTACCTCGTTGACGCCGCTTTCCGCCTTCACTTCCTCCCTCAGGCCCTGAACCTCGCCTTTCAGAGTCTGCACCTCCTCCATCAGTTCACTCTTCACGCTGTTGCAGGCCTTGTCGGTGTACTGCTGAGTTTCCATCTTCACAGATGCAAGATTACTCTGTAGCACCTCAACAAGTCGGCAGAACTGTTCCTCTGCCTTCCTTGCCTGCATCTCGACGAGATGGTGCGCCTGCTCGTGTGCCCTCTGTGCCTGCTCTTCTGCCCTTTGTGCCATTTCCTCCATACCGGCCAGCATGGCAGTGATCAGGTCCATCTGGCTCGGCTTCACCTCACTCGTGCCTGCCTCAGTCATAGCCTCCTCTCCCTCATGGCTGCCGCCATCTTTGGACATGATAAATCGGCGCTCTCACTGATCAAATATCACAAACCCCACACCTGACACCATTTGTTACGCCGACCGCCTCCTCTCTCTGCTACCAACACAAGGCAGGCTAGGCAGACAGCGTGCTATCCACAGGGTCGTGAACACTGAACAGCTCCAAGAGGCACCGAGCACTACAGCGTCCCAGAACACCAGGAGGGGAAAGGCCAAGTGGCGAGGCAGGGCACGAAATAAACACAAAATGACAGTCTTTCCTTTATTTACACAAGTTATTTACCCATACACTTATCTATAGGCACAATACAGGGGGGAAACCAGCATGTCACACTGCACGATACAGCTTATAACAGGGCAACACAAGTTTATCAGGTCACAAGGGCACACACGAGGTCTTCACAGGAGCAGCACCCAACCGCGTCTCTCTTGGCTTGTTCCTCCGCTCCTCCGCTCACAGCCAGTTACGTCATGTTTGCCGAGGTCCCTTCATGTTAACACATGCCCAGGTCATCCTTTTCATGTTAACACATGTTTCGCACAGAGACAAAGACCCACTGGCGTAGCAATATATATATATATATATATAATATATATATATATATATATATATAATATATATATATATATATATATATACAGGAGAAGCCACGTGTAGAACTTATAGTTCCTAGTGTATGTGTGTTTGAGTTTCTGTGTTTATCTTCGTATGCCTCATGCAATTTTGGGTCAGTGTCACGGCGATGACTGACCGGTAATATTTTGTATGGTACCAATAACACATATTGGTTCATTTTGCAGATCTTATAGCAGTCATTTGACATTTATATAATTTTGAACCTAATTTAGGCAATAACCCATAATTATTCTGACTATTATTAGGACTGTTTCATGAGGTCGCCATTGATTATAAAAAACAACCTTATTTATGTTGCATATATCTTCGAGACGGTTACTGTATGAAATATTTGTATATAGACAAATCAACAAAAAATGTCCACAATATATATATATATATATATATATATATATATATATATGTATGTATGTATATATATATGTATATATATATATATATATATATATATATATATATATATATATATATATATAATATTATAGGCACAGACAGTGTGTCTCAGTCTGTAAAGGTTAATGTTACTGAGAATGACGCACAGAGATTGAGGGAAATGGACACTGCCATATTATATAGCACAAGAAATAGAATAATAAGCTTCACAGGTACAGCTGCTCCGGCCTCATGTTTAACGCGAAATGATGAAAATATACGCTGCATTAAATCGCCCAGACACTCCACACAGCCAGAGTTCTTAGTATTAATTTTTCTGTGAGTTAGCACGAAGTGCTAATAGAAGGGTGTAGAAGGAGGCCCCCCCCCCCGGCATAATACCCTGGATTTGGGACTTGGTCGCTGGAGGGTACGTCGCTGTCGATAACAAATGCCAAGTAAGATAATTGTTATAAATTGATATTCAGAAGCCCATGTTCTTCCGTGTTTTGATTATTAAAGTGATTCGAAGGGATCGCAAATATTAAGACGTCGCAATCTCTTATAACCTTTTGGTTCCGCTTTCGTTCAGTGTTTGTAAACATTGCAAAGCGTGGCCACCGGGAGTGAGCGGAACGATTTTGAGAGGTTCTGCTACGAGATTGACATTCAGCCAGGTGTCGACTGCTAACCGCCGTACTGTTAACAGTCAACACGAAATCTTGCTAATCTTAGGGAAGTGAAAGCTCGGAACGAAGAAACCGGCAGACAAACCAGGAAACCCCTACACTACACTTCAGAAATGCAAGTTACTCTTCAAAAAAATGTAGTACTAATTAATATAACAAGCAAATCAATCACATCAAACTTTAACAATCCAATAAAACTAACAGATGCCCTTAACAAATCAAAATTTCCAAAATACATCATAGAAAACTCAGGGAGAATCCTAGATGGCAAAGCTATTAGATTTGAAGTGATTGACATAAAAAAAGATAGGACCTTTGAATGAAATAAACCATCTTGGAGACTGGGAAGTCCAATAAAAACAACCAGCCTCTAGCAGAAACCTAGGGTGCTCCTATGGCACTATCTCCCCAGTGGAAACAGAAATTGAAATAAAAGAAATAAAAAAAAAAATAGAATAATTTGGGAATCAGACACTCAGATAATAGAGATCAATAGAATAAATAAACTAACCAAAACATCAGAAGGGGAAAATAAATGGCTACCCACTAGAGCCCTAAAAATAACATTCAAAGGTCCACTACCCTCCAAAGAAGCCATAGGCCATACTGCATATCAAGTTTTTCAATACACATTTCCCATTCCAAAATGTTTCATATACCTTATGTATGGTCATGGTATAATTTCATGCAAAAACAAATTAAGATGTAGTAATTGCAATCAGCGGAAGGATGGATCATCACAGTTCATGTTGGGGTTCGTGAACGTTGGGCTGAGTATTTTGAGCAGCTGTACCTGGTGGATCCTCCAACAGTTAGCTTGGATGCAAGCGATGTCACAGTGCCTGTGCCGGATCCACCCATCAGTGAGGAAACTCCTACCCTAACAGAGGTTAGGATGGTGATTTCCAAGCTGTAGAGTGGGAAAGCTGCTGGCATATGTGATATCCCTGCTGAACTGCTAAAGGCTGGGGGTGAACCTATGGCTCGGGGTCTGCATACAGTCCTGACTGCCATCTGGCAGTCTGGTACCATTCCCCCTGACCTGCTGAGGGGCTGGTCATCCCTCTCTGGAAGGGGAAAGGGGATCATTGGGATTGTAGCAACTACCGTGGCATCACACTGCTCAGCATACCAGGCAAGGTTCTCGCCCACATTCTTCTGAAACAGATCTGCAACCACCTACTGAGGCATCAGAGACCGGAGCAGTCTGGATTTACTCCTGACAAGTCCACGATAGAACGTATGCTAGCGCTTTCAGTAATTGTGAGTCTGGTCATAGGTTGCTTTCAACCTACATCAACCTTAAGAAGGCATTTGACTCGGTGCATCGGGAATCGCTATGGGAGATCCTGAGACTCGGGATTTCCGACACAGGTTATTGGCCTAATAGGAAGCCTTTTATACTGGTACTGAAAGTGCTGTCAAGTGTAGTGGGAGTCTGTTGAACTTCTTCCCTGTTAATTCAGGGGAGAGGCAAGGCTGTATCCTTGCACCAACACTTTTCAACACCTGTAAGGACTGGACAATGGGCAGAGCTACTAGCCAAAGTTAGTGTGGAGCAACACTAGGCAATATCAAGGTCTCAGACCTTGACTTTGCAGACAATGTTGCTATCCTATCTTAGGCCTTAGAGGTCTCCTGAACCAAGACCAAGATTCAGGACTTTGGGGGCCTGTTTGGGGAACCCGTTCAGTCGATCCATGCTTGTGGCAAGGACGTTGAAGTTACAGAGAGTTTTACATACCTTGGTAGCGTAGTCCATATCTCTGTGTTGTCAGACCAAAAGGTCAGTAGATGGATTGGTCTGGCAACAGGAGCCATGAACTCGATCAACAAGAGCATTTGGAGATGTCGGTACCTATGCAGAAGGACCAAGCTGCATGTCTTCAAAGCCTTGATGCTGCTAGTTTTGCTCTATGGAAGCAAAACCTGGACGCTATTTAGTGTCTTGGAGTCTTGTCTTGATGCCTTTTGTAACAAGTCCCTTCGCCGGATCATGGGGTACAGTTGGCAGGACCATGTGTCCAACCGGCAGTTACACCGTGAGACTGGCATGGGACCTGTTACTTGCATAATCTGGGATTGCCAACTCAGGCTATATGGTCACCTAGCTTGGTTCCCTATGGACGACCCTGCCCATCAGGTTGTCCCTCTGTGAGACAACCCTGGGTGGAGGAGGCCTGTCGGACGACCCAGGAGATCATGGCTTGGGCAGCTCAACGAGACTTGTCGCAGGGAATTAGAGATGGGCAGTGGGCCTGCCTGGAGACTCGCCTTGAGGGATCCTCGTGGCTGGAAGCGAAGGGTGGATGAGCCCCCGTTAGCATTAGCCCCTTTGATGATATGATAAATTGAAATCAATTGGTCCAAATTTAAAGACTGTTCAAATCCCCAATTGTTTTTCTTAATAGAAAACCCCCCAGCAACGACGGGACATGTCAGCACCAAAAACCCAAAAGAAATAAACAAAAAAAAACACAACACCAAAAAACCAAGAATTAAAATTCTACACCATTAAACCCCGGGACATTAAAAAAACAAAAAAAAAAAAAAACACTAAACAAAATACCATATAAAAACACAAGGGTACACAAACAACCTAAAAAAATACTCCAAACAACGAGGACAACCAAAAAAATATAAACAAACAAACCCAAAGGTAAAAAAAACATTTCTCAAACTTTAAACAAACCCAAAAAACCCCCAGCCAGAAAAAACGCTCAAAAAACCAAAAACAATGAAAAACCAAAAAGAACCAAACACATAAAAACCCATAGTGACTCAAAATTAAAAAAACAAAAGAAAAAAATCTCACACACGAACATAATATAAAACAAAGAACTAAAAAATTCCCCAATAACGGGGCCCTTCCAATGCCTCTAACTTCAACCCCCAGAAAGAATAATGATAAAATAGCCTTCAGGGATAGAAATTGTAAAAAAAATCATTAAAAACTAAATAAAGCATAGCATAAAAATTTAAAATCTGAAAAACCCCTAATCATATCATATCTGAGACTATAACAATGCTTTTCCAATCAAAAAAGAAATCAGGGGAGTTTTATTGAAAATTAATACTCTGGAATCCCGGTCCATCTTAAAAAAAAGACAGAAATGACGTTTAATGAATAAAAAATCCAAAGTTTCACAATCTGGAAACTGGTTAACTAAAAAAAAATTTTTAAAGTAAACAACTAAAAAATGAAGAAAAGATAGAACAAGCAAAAGGGGGGAATCTTGCAATTTGTAGCAAACAGATACAAGAAAATAAACCCAAGAGGGAAAAATAATAAAAAAAAAAATACTATAAAATGAGCTACAAGAAAAAATGGGGTAAATTTTTTTTAAATTTTCAACCCTTGCAACCAAAAAAGAACCTAGAATTAGAAATTTCATAGAACAATTTGATAGCCCAAAATTTAAAAATGATTTTTAAGCCACCCCCCATCAGGGACCCCACAATAAAAAAAAAAAAAATGCAAAATAAAAAGGAAAAAAATTTTTTTAAATTGATAACTCAAAACAATCTGAGTTAAAACCCCCCCGGACTAATCACCAGAATGACCCAAAAACGGAAAGGAACTACTTAGACTTAGTGAAGGATCTCCCGAATAAAACCCTTTGAAATAAAAACAAACACAAAACAGGGGATGACCCTCCATAATAATAAAGAACAGCAGCCCTTAAAAAGAAAACCAAAATTAGAAAGAAATGGAGCTTCAGAATGAAGGGTGGAGTACCTTTTAAAAAGAAATTTTAACAAAGAATCAAGGCCTTTTTATTCAAAACAAGAAATCAGGGGCCGAATAAAAAAACCTGTTAAAAATATTTTAATTTGATAAAAAAAGTCATAAAATAAGCCCAAATAAAACCGGTGAATCGAAATTAAAACAAAAAAATGGAGGAAAAAATCCAATGACACAAACAGAATTGATTTTTAAAAAATCAAATTAAAGAAGAACCTTATGAACGAAAAAAAAAATAGCTGGGGAAAACTACTGTACTTCCTCGACTTTAAACCACCCTCCTGAAAAATTTGTTTTAAAAAAATAGCAGGGAAAAATGGAATTCTTACCCCTTAATTTTAATCGTCAAATTTAAGATCAGAACAAAAATCAATTTTTCTAAAAAGAAAATTTCAAAAAACAATAAAAAAAACAAAAAATTGTTAACAAAAAAAATAAATAAAGAATTTGACAGAAAAAACAAGTATAGAAGGAATAAGTAAAAATCTAATTTAAAGGAATTAACTTCAGTAATAAAAAAATTTAAATAATGGAGAAGCCTATGGACTTGATTAAAATTCCATATGAATATTTTAAAAATGTCCCCAAAAAGTATTCGAAAAAAATGTTATCATTGCTTAACATTTACTGGCTAAAAGGAGAATATCTGAAGGAACTAAAGAAATCATTAGTAAACCCAATAATAAGACCAGCTAAAGACCCATCAGATAAAAAATCTTACTGATACATTAGTAGAATATTCATGTATTGGGAAAATTTAAATTTTATCATAACAAATAGACTAAATTTAAATTGGGGGTTATAAATAACAAAAAAATAAACGAAAACCTAACAGGATTCAGACCAAACAGCTCGACCATAGACGCTCTACAAAAATAGACTATCAAATCAACAAAAGCGTTTGCAGAAAAAAAAAATGCTTAATAGCAGGGCCCAGATCTGGAAAAAACTTTGCAGGAAAAAAATATGCTCTATAGTATGCTAGATCTGGAAAAAGTTTTCGACTCAATAAATCATGAAGCAATAATAATAAAAGCAGCAAAACTTGGAATTACAGGTGCTCCGCTCAAGTGGGTCATGGACTTCCTAAAAATACAGAACCTACCAAATAGTCATAGGCAATAAAAAAAACATCAGAAGAAAACATAACAAGGGGCGTCCCCAAGGACCACCTCTAAGTCCATTATTATTAAACAATGACAAAGGATTTAACCCTAATGGATGATTTAAAAAAGTAACATTCGCAGATGACATTACAATTATAGCAATTAAAAATAATAATTGCAGAGGCCAAAAATAAACTTGAAATTAGGGTTAAACAAAATAATAGCATGGGCAAACAAATGGGAATTAACAATTAAATCGACAAAAAGGAAACTCGTGTTTTACAAAAACAAAATGAGAACAAATACCCATGATACAATAGATAACAAAGTTACCTTAAATTCACAATAACAACACAATTCTTGGTCTAGAATTTGATGCTCCAAAGTTAACTGGAAACAAACACATTAATAATCTAAGATAAAATTGCTCAAATAGAAATAAATTTGATGAAAAAGAAAATATCTTCAACAACATGGCCCCCAATCCCTTGCCCTTGTTGTCGTGGGGGGCTTAGGAGGCGGAGAAGGACCAAATGATGGAAACTCCCCAAACCTTGGGACTCAGCCCTCGACTAAACTAATTTTGGCAGGGTCTTTTTTTCTAGTATTTTTTTTTTTTCCTCTCTTTCGTTTCTTCCCTTCACCAAAACCGTTCTGCTATCCCACCTCCTAAGGTGTTGAGAGCCGGCTGAAAGGATGAAAGGTCGACTTTGTGCCAGTCAGAACAGATCTGAGGGAGCCATGGCCGGTATTCCTGATTAGTTACCTAGCCTTACCCTTCAAGGGGACCTGAGGGTGATGTTTTTTATCCCCACATTAAACCAGGTTACCATGGACAGTAATGAAAACCTATCTCCACTATTAGGGGCAATGAGGCTAGCCCCTTTATCAAATAGCCCAGGATATAAACCCACCCGATTCTGACCCAGGCTCTCCTTGAACATGGCTCCGAACACTGCAATAACTACCCCTATCACTGAGCTAGTACAGTAGCCAACAATGAACCATTAAGGAACATTCCATCACTTCAACATGCTCAACTTCAAAACACCTCTATCCCACAACCTCCAAATCAACCACCCATCCCCCTTATTAATACCTTACAGGCCCTGATTGCCCACCTCTCACATAAAACCACTACCACCTCAACATACTCCATCTTCGTCACGGCCCCCGCCCTTCTATACCCGTATCTCTACAACAATCTTGAATACCCTTAGCGCAGCAAATGGGACGATTTCATGATCCCTCCACAGCTCCCTAACTCTGACAACACCTTCTCTTCCCAACAATGTCTCCAAAAACAAGTAGGTAAAGTGCTCGTTTCCGTAGCGACCGACCGCTCCGTTGTCACAGTAACATCCGAAAACCAAGCTATAGCATAACAAAATAACGGACCTATATGGTAACACCATCCTTGCGGAACCCCATCCAAACCCTCAATACTTGCACCAGACAGTTTCATCTCCCAGCAAATTGCCCAATCTATGACAAAAGATGGTCAGGACTGTGGAGAAGACCTATTGCCTGTCTCACAGGACTATGATGCAACATCAGTACAACTGTCTACTCTATTCCCCCCAGAGGGTATCGAAAGAAAACCACTAAACATAGCCAAAAATTACCTTTCCGCGACAGGCCCTTCCCTTTCACGTCTAATAGAGGAGAATGCCCTCCCTGTTAGTCATACCAACCTCCTCCACGTCAGGCCTAAATTGTGGGCGTTCTAGGACATCCAGCCAACAGTGCGTTCCAAAGGCCAGAGACCACTAGTGCTCAACCCGGCCATACCCGATCAACTGCTCTTGCACAATCACGCACATTGCAACTGGGCAGACCCCATAAGTATTTTATAGGGGCTGTCCCACTACAAATTGAGTCTGAGGTAGCAACTCTCAGATTCAAACTTGGACTCACACTACCATGAAGCCAGACAGGAAGCACGTCGATGGGTTTCTCTCTTACTCCTTACTCAAGTAATACTGATCATTCTACCAATCTCCTAAACCAACCCCCCCTACATCAACTCTCCCTCTTCTACCTCCTACCTTCCCCATGTCAAACTTCTTTTTGCCATCCTAAACCCAGACACCCAATCGTCTACTACAGATACTCCAATCACACTACAACCCCAACACCTTCCCCTTCCTACCTCGCACTACCCGTTAACAGACAGAACAAACTTTCCACCCCTCTTCCCCCTACAACACAAACACTACACCTTCCTTTGCCCCTTACGGCTTGACGACACCAATCTCTCTTACCCCCTCACCAAGAAATCCTTTATCCCCCAAAACTCCCCAAACCAATCCTCAGAAGAAAACTATTGACAATATTCAGATTAATTAATGAAACTTGATGCTATCCATCCTCCCTCCTAACGATATCCCCCCTACCCACCCTATCTCCTAACCCCCCCAACACAGCCATCCCCCCCGACCCCAACCCCACCCACATAACTCCCACCATCCCCTCTATCCTTCCCATTCCTCCCGGATACCACACGTGAATCCCCTTATGTAACTCCTCCCACCATACCCACTATCCCTTCCACTCCCTCCTATTGATACACAGTGAATCCATTATGTCACAAGTATCCCTTCCACAGACCTCGTCTCTAATACCTCCTAGTAGAAACACAAACTCCCAACCTTTCCATTTTATCAGACCTTTCGTCCCTATCCCACATTTCTAGCTTCTTCCCCTCACAAAAATCTCCAAAACCGTACTACAATCATATAACTAAAGTATAACTATCTTCATTGGAATATTCGCGGTTCCGCTCCCACAGATCCTGAACTTTCGTCATATCCTGTCCATCTTAGACCCCCATCTAGTGTATGCCTTCGAGAGACTCTTCTCTACACATCCTCCAAATACCAATACCCAATTATCATTTTGCTCTTCCCACATTCCCTTTATGTCTGCGTCCATACTGACCTATGCTTTCCCACACCTTATCCTCCCTTCACGACCTCCCACCTATCAGACATCCTTTACAGAATCCACACTTTCTGTTTCAACAACCTATTCTCTTTCCTCAAACGCATACATATCCCCATCAAATCTAACTCCTTACCACCCGACTCTAACCCTTTCACTCCCCCAAATTTCCCTTGCCCAGCTTAGACAACTAATCACTAACTCAACCACCCTTCCCTAACATTAACATAGTGCTACATGACCTTAATGTCTAGCACAATTTATCTTGCTTTAAACCATTAACCATTAACCATTCAACAACTGGGGAGCAAATTGAGAATAAATAATGAATTCTACGATATTTACACAAACCCAAAAAGAATTTTGGTATCTCAATCTTCGGTACACCCAGTAACACAGAATGAAAAAAATTAAATTATACAAAATGTTGCTTAAAAATAGGTAAAAGGCGGGCATAAAACCCCCCCCAATATTAGCATTATACATCTCACAAATAAAATGCCCCTCAAATACAACAAAAGAAATTTGGGTGTATGCAAAAGATGAAAATACTAGAAAAACAAGAGAATAACCAAATGAATTAGAAGAATATAACCCCAAAAAGATAAGAGAGGCCTAGTACAAAAGTAATAGAAACTTGCAAAGAGTTACAAAAAATAACAATAAAACAAAAACAATACCAAACTAACCCCTATTCCACCATGGTTTGATATTACAAAAAACGTAGAAAACTAACTTCATAGACGATCTAACAAAAAGTCCCAGAACAAATAATTAAGAGTCAATTTTTAAAGATGGAAAACACAGATGTTTAAATTAAAAAAAAAATTTTCAAAAGATGCTAAAAGTTAAGCACAAACTCAAGCTCAGCACCATATATATCCAAGACAAAAATATAACAATAAAATGGAAATTCCTGATGAAACAGAAATTAGAGGCAGAACTTTTTGCAATAAAAAAAGGAATTACCTATATCCAAACAGATTAGTAACATCAGAAATTTTTTCAGATTCGAAGTCAGCCTTAAACTAATATCAACTTAAAACCAAAAAACTATAAACAAATTATATTTGAAATACAGGAAATGATATATCACATACAAACCAAAAACAAAACTAACAAGACAGTGGATACCATCACACAAAAACAAAAGGGGTAATGAATAGCTGATCAAGCGGCAAAAAAGGGCGCATAACCCATAACTAATCCCATAACGATACATGAGGACTGCATGCGCACCCACACGCACACCCCCACACACACACACCCACACAAAACACACACACACCACACACACACACCACACAACACACACACACACACTCATCACATCACACTCACACTCACACTCACACTTCACCACCACACTCACACTTCACACTAAACACTCCCCACTCACACTCACACTCCACTCACACTCACACTCCACCCCTCACTCACTCACTCACATCCCCACACACACCACCACCACCATCACACACACACACACAACCCCACACACACACACACCACACACAAAACCCCCACACCCACACACACAAAAGAAACAAATCAAAATTTAAAATCTAAGAAAATGGAAACACATTTAAATACAATCCTAAACAAAAAAGGCTACATTCTGAAAAATACAGAAAAACCCAACCATGGACAAGATCAAAAAGCAAAAAAACAGGTATTTGATAACCAGACTCAAAACAACACATACAAGATTGAACCAGCACCTACAAAAAGTAAAAAAAGTAAATGACCCATCATGGTGCCATTATCAAAAAGAAAACAGAACACACAATCTACAATGTCCAAGATTCCATTCTCACAGAACACAGTTGATGGAAGCTCTGAAAAGAATCAAAATAAACAACCCTAATATAGATCTATTTTTCACAGGTGCGATCTCTCACCAGTAAAGAAGTACTACATTTTAAGATGCACCAAAAAAAAAAAAAAAAATAGAGAAATATAAAAAAAAAAAATAATGTAGATCCAAGGGATATAGACTATCAAAAGTGTAATTACCAGGGGTCTTTAATATACCCTGAAATAGAATTTTATTCACCCAAAAGTATTTATGCTTTAAAATTAAACTGACAGTCATTTCTACCAAAATTAAGCCATGAAAATGAATGTGTGTAATCCCAAGGGAACTGGTTACAGTAATATGTATGTTCTTCCACTTTAAACTTGGGGCTTGAAAGGGGTTGGAGGGACAGGTTTGCTGCATAGCTTAATTGATCTTCCCTCAACCCTTCCCTCATGCACATTTGTATATGTATTTCAGGTGCTGGTGAAAAAAATGTGAAAAAAAGGAAAAGTAATGGAGAGTGTATGCAAATGCAAAAAGTAAAAAAAAAAAAAAAAAAAATAAGTGCAAATTTTAATCTTTATGAACAGTTAAAACAGCTGAGAAAAAGAAGTAAAAGCTAAAGAGAAAGATATGAAGTCAGTGTGTATGTATATTTACACATACACACAAAGAATCCTCCATGTATTCAGGCAGGTAGAGCATATGACTGACCATGGGAGCACCCCGTGCCAAGTCTATCCTGCACTCTATATTGCAGTGAATTCGGGGAGGATTTTTATTTTTTGGGTAGGAGTTGGGGGCCGGCTGCTTGCAACCCCCTGCGTTCAGTAGTACAGTGAGATATATTTTTGTTATTTATATTATTACTAGTTTTTTCCCCGGAATTTCCCTAGTTACCTTCATGCCCTCCCTGCTACTGTGGCTAAGAATGTAAGGTCTAGAGACCTTTCCGCTGAAAAAATTCCTATATAGTGTACTAGAGGGGGAGAAGACATTGACCATAAAAGTGAGTTTGGAATACGGATTATCAAATAAACAGGTAAAAGATTACGGTTTAAACACCGTTGTACACATATACCCTGATTGAGGGACTTTAAAAAACAAACAAGATTAAACATTATATCCATTTCCTTCATAAAAAAAACTCATATCAAGGGAAGACGCCACTTTTCCCCCTTCCTTCCCCTAGGGATCCCTTAGAAATTCCCCAAGGCCCACAGACCCATGCTCTTTTGAGACAGTCTGCGCCCAAGCATTATCCGGTACCCCACCTCATGTTAACGCGAAATGATGAAAATTATACGCTGGCATTAAATCGCCCAGACACTCCACACAGCCAGAGTTTCTTAGTATTAATTTTTCTGTGAGTTTAGCACGAAGTGCTAATAGAAGGGTGTAGAAGGAGGCCCCCCCCCCCGGCATATACCCTGGAATTTTGGGACTTGGTCCGCTGAGGTACGTCGCTGTCGATACAATGCAATAAGATATTGTTTATAAATTGATATTCGAAGCCCAGGTTCTTCCGTGTTTGATTATTAAAGTGATTCGCCAGGGATCGCAAATATAAGACTCGCAATCCTTATAACCTTTGGTTCCGCTTTCTTCATTTGTTTGTAAACATTGCAAAGCGTGGCCACCGGGATTGAGCGAACGATTTTGAGAGGTTCTGCTACTAGAATTACATTCAGCCCAGGTGTCGACTGCTAACCGCGTACTGTTAACAGTCAACACGAATCTTGCTAATCTTAGGGAAGTGAAAGCTCGGAACAAGAAACCTGGCAGACAAACCCGGAAAACCCCTACACTACACTTCAGAATGCACGGTACTCTTCAAAAATGTAGTACTATTATATACAAGCAAATCAGATCACATCAAACTTTAACAATCCCAATAACTAACGATGCCCTATAATCAAATTTCAATACATCATAGAAACCCAGGGAGAATCTCTAGATGGCAAAGCTATTATATTTGAAGTGATTGACATAAAAAAAGATAGGACCTTTGAATGAAATAAACCATCTTGAGACTGGAAGTCCAATAAAACCAACCAGCCTCTAGCAGAAACCTAGGGTGCTCTATGGCACTATCTCCCATGGGGAAACAGAAATTGAAATAAAAGAATAAAAACAAAATAGAATAATTTGGGATCAGAGAAAACACTCGATAATAGAGATCAATAGAATAAATAAACTAACCACTCCATCGCAAGGGGAAAATAATGGCTACCCACATCGAGCGCCTAAAAATCACATTCAAAGGTCCACTACCCTCCAAAGAATCCATAGGCAATACTGCATATCAGTTTTTCAAACACATTTCCATTCCAAAATGTTTCATATACCCCTTTTATTTATTTTTTTTTTTTTTTATGGGTATTGGGGGTCATGGAATACTTTCATGCAAAAACAATTAAGAGTAGTAATGCAATCATGCGAGGCTGGATCATCACAGTTCATTTTGGGCGTTTCGTAACGTTGGGCTGAGTATTTTGAGCGCTGTACCTTTGGATCCTCCACAGTTAGCTGGATGCAAGCGATGTCACCCGTGCACTGTGCGGATCCCCCCTCAGTGAGGAAACTCCTCCCTAACAGAGGTTAGGATGGTGATTTCCAAGCTGTAGAGTGGGAAAGTGCTGGCATATGTGATATTCTGCTGACTGCTAAATGCTGGGGGTGAACCTCTGGCTCGGGGTCGCTACAGTCTGACCTGCCATCTGGTCAGTCTGGTACCATTCCCTGACCTGCTGAGGGTCATGGTCCATCCCTCTCTGGAAGGGGAAAGGGGATCTTGGATTGTACAACTACCGTGGCATCACACTGCTCAGCATACCAGCAAGTTTCTCGGCCCCCATTCTTCTGAAAAGATCTGCAACCACCTACTGAGCATCAGAGACGCGGAGCAGTCTTGGCTTTACTCCTGACAGTCCACGATAGAAAGTATGCTAGCGCTTTCAGTAATTGTGAGTCTGGTCATAGGTTGCTTTCAACTACATCCCCCTAGAGAAGCATTTGACTTCTGGTGCATCGGGAATCCGCTATGGCGATTCCTGAGACTCGGGATTTCCGACACAGTTTATTGCCTAATTAGGGAAGCCTTTTATACTGGTACTGAAAGTGCTGTCAAGTGGTAGTGGGAGTCTCTTGACTTCTTCCTGTTAGGTTCAGGGAGATGCAAGGCTGTATCCTTGCAGCCCAACACTTTTTCAACACCTGTAAGACTGACAATGGCAGAGCTACTAGCCAAAGTTAGTGTGGAGCACTACTAGGCAATATCAAGGTCTCTAGACCGGGACGCTTTGCAGACAATGTTGCTATCCTAATCTTAGCCTTAGAGGTCTCCTGAACAAGACCAAGATTCAGGACTTTGGGGGCCTGTTGTTGGGAACCTTTCAAGTCGATCCATGCTTGTGGCACGGACGTTTGAAGTTACAGAGAGTTTTACATACCTTGGTAGTCGTAGTCGCATATCTTCTGTGTTGTCAGAACCAAAAGGTCAGTAATTGATTGGTCCTGGCAACAGGAGCCATAACTCTTCGATCAAAAAGCATTGGAGATGTCTGTAACCTATGCAGAAGGACCAAGCTGCGTCTTCAAAGCCTTGAGCTGCTAGTTTTCTCTATGGCAGCAAAACCTGGACGCTATTTAGTGTCTTTGAGTCTTGTCTGATGCCTTTTGTAACAAGTCCCTTCGCCGGATATGGTACAGTTTGGCAGGACCTGTGTCCAACCGGCAGTTACACGCGTGAGAGCTGGCATGGGACCTGTTCCTTTGCTAATCGGGGATTGCCCACTCAGCTTATATGGTCACCTAGCTTGGTTCCTATGACGACCCTGCCATCAGGTTGTCCCCTCCTGTGATACAACCCTGGTGAGGAGGCCTGTCGGACGACCCAGGAGATCATGGCTTGGCATCTCAGCGAGACTTGTCGCAGGATTAGAGATGGGCGTGGGCCTGCCTGGAGACTCGCCTTGAGGATCCTCCGTGCTGAATGAAGGGTGATGATCCCCCGTTACATTAGCCCTTGATGATTAGGATAATTGCCAATCAGATTGGTCACAAATTTAAAGACTGTTCCAATCCTCATAGTGTTTTTTCTATAATAGTAACCACCCAGCATCCGACCGGACATGTCAGACACACATAAAAGCACAAGAAATAAACGCAAAAAAACCACAAACACCAACAACAAGAAGTTAAGAAACTCTACACCATTTAAACCCGCAACTTGAAAAACAAAAAAAAAAAAAAACACTCAACAAAAGACCATACTAACAACAGCAGAGGTACCAACACAAACTCAGAATACTACCAACAACAGAGGACACAACAAACACATATAAACAAACAAACCCAAAGGGTACAACAAACAGTTGCTCAAACTTTAACACACACACAACATAACACAGCTCAGAAACGCTCACACCCAAAAACAATGCAAACCAAAAAGAACCAAACAACATCAAACCCATCAGTGAGCATCAAAACTTGAAAAAAACAAAAGACAAAATCTCACCAACGACAGAATATGAAAAAACAAAGAACTAATAAATTCCCCAATAAACTTGGTCACTTCCAATGCCTCTAACTGCAACACCCAGAAAGAATAGACTGATGAAAATAAGCCTTCCTGGATAGAAATTGTAAAAAGAATAATTAAACTAATATCAAACATAGCATCAAACTTAAAATCTGAGAAATCCCTAATCATAATCATATCGGAGACTAATAACACTGCAATTCCATCATAAAGAAATCATGGATGTATATTGATAAATTAATACTCTGGAATGCCAGTCCATCTAATAAAAGACAGAAATTTGACTGTTTAATGAAGAAATAAAATCCAAAAGTATTCCACAATCTGCGAAACTTGTTAACGAAAAAGACAATTTTAAGATAAACAACTAAACAATAGAAGAAAAGATAGAACCCAGCAAAGGGATGAGATTCTTTCAATGTGTTGCAGAAACAGTAGACAAGAAAATAAACCTCAATGAGGGCAAAATAATAAAACAGAAAAATGGCTATAAAAATGAGCCTACAAGACTAATGGCTAATTATTTTAATTTACAACCTTTCAAACCAAATAGAACAACTAGAATTAAGAACATTACATAGAACAATTAGATAATCCCAAATTTATAATAGATTTTAATGCTCACCACCACATCATGGACCCACACATAAAAAACAAAAACTGTGCAAATAAAAACGGAAATAAATTTGTTTAACTATAACGTAAACAATCTGATGTTATAAACCCCCACGTACCTAATCCCAAGAATAGACCCAAAACAGGGAAAGGACTACTAAGACTTAGTGATAGGATCTCCGAAGTAAACCTTTTGACAATAAAAACAACACAATGTCAGGCATGACCATTCTCGCAATAATAATAAAAGCAGCAGCCACATAAATGAAACCCAAACTATAGAAAAGAAATGAGCTTCAGTATGAAGGATTGAGGTAACCTAAGAAGAATAGATAACAAGACATCAAGGGGCCTTTTTTATTCAATACAAGAATCTGGACCGAATAAAAAACACTGTTAAAAATATTTTAAATTTGATAATAAAGTCAATAAAAATAGCCCATTAAATCTGGTGGATCTGAAATGTAAATCACAATAAATGGAGGAAAACGCAAATGACACAAACGAATTGATTTTTAAAAATACAAATTAAAGCAGAACCATTATAGAATCAGAAAAAAGAATAGCTGGGAAAAACTACCTGTACTTCACATCGACTTTAGACACACCATCCTGAAAGATTTTGGGATTTCATTAAAAAATAGCAGGTACAATGGAATTCTTACCCATTAATTGATAATCAGTCCATTCAAATACAGAATCAAAAACTCAATTTGCTAAAAGAAGAATTTCAAAAAACAATAAAAAAGCAAAAAGATGTTAACAAAAAACATAATAAGAATTTGACAGAAAACAATTATAGGAGGATAAGTAAAAATCTAATTTTAAAGGAATTAACTTCAGTATAGAAAAATTAAATATGGAGAAGCCTATGGACTGATTAATTCCATATGAAATATTTTAAAAAAATGGTCCCAAAAGTATTTCGAAAAATGTTATCATTGCTTAACATTACTGGCTAAAAGGAAGAATATCTGAGAACTAAGAACTCATTAGTTAACCCATAATAAGACACTAAAGACCCTCAGATAACAAAATCTTACTGATACATTAGTATAATATCATGTATTTGGGAACTTAATTTCATAACAAATAGATAATTTAAAATGTGGTTATAAGTTAACAAAAAAATAACGAAACCTCACAGGATTCAGACAAAGACCAACGAGACTCGACCATGACGCTCTAAAATATAGACTATCAAATCAACAAGCGTTTGCAGACAAAAAATATGCCTAGATAGCGATGCCTATATCTTGACAAAAGCTTTGCAGAAAAAATATGCTCTAATAGTTGCCTAGATCTGGAAAATTTTTCGACTCATAAATCATGAAGCAATATAATAAAAAGCAGCAGAAACTTGGAAATTACGGTGCTCCGCTCAGTGGTCATGACTCCTAAAATACAGAACCTACCAAAGTAGTCATAGGCAATAAAAAATCACAGAAGAAAACATAACAGGGGGCGTCCCCCAGGCCACCTTCTTAAGTCCATTATTATTACAATGACAGAACGGATTTAACCCTAATGGATGATTTAAAAAGTCCATTCGCAGATGCCCTTACAATTTATAGCATTAATACTAATCTAGCATAGTGGCCAAAATAAACTTGAAATTAGGGTTAAAACAAATAAAGAATGGGAAACAATGGAATTAACAATAAATCCGACAAAAAGGAAACTCCGGTTACAAAAAACAAAATAGACAAATACCAATGATACAAAATAATAACAAAGTACTTAATTCACACATAACCACACAATTCTTGTCTAGAATTTGATGCTCCAAAGTTAACTGGAAAAAAACATTTAATAATCTAAAGACTAAACGTGCTCAAATAGAATAAATTGATGAAAAAATATCTTCAACAACATGGGCCCCCCCAATCCCTTGCCCGTTGGTTTGTCGTGGGGGGGTCGTAGGAGGCGGAGAATGGACACACAGATGATGGGACTCCCCACCTGGGACTCAGCACTCGACTCAACTAATTTTGCATGTCTTTTTTTCCTTCCCTCTTTTCGTTTCTGTCCCTTCACCAAACCTTTCTGCTATCCCACCTCCTAGGTGTGGAGCCGTGGCTGAAAGGATGCAAGCTGACTTTGTGCCAGTCCTGAACAGCCTGAGGGAGACCATGGCACGTATTCCCCTGATTTTAGTTACCCTATCCTTACCCCTCAAGGGGACCCTGAGGGTGGACGTTTTTATCCCCAACATAACCCAAGGCCTTACCATGGCCAGTAATGAAAACATATCTCCCCTATTGGGGCAATGAGGCTAGCCCCTTTATCACATAGCGCCAGTGATATAACCCACCGATTCCCTGACCCCAGGCTCTCCTTTGACATGGCCTCCGACACTGCAATAACTCCCCTCATCAATGCCGCTAGTACAGTACCTAACAATGAACCTTAAGGAACATTTCCCACTCAACTTCACATGCTCAACTTCAACACCTCTATCCCCACAACCTCCACATCACCACCCCCCATCCTCCCTTATTAATAACCTTTACAGCCTTATTGCCCACCTCTCCATAACCACTACCCACCTCAAACTACTCCATCTTCGTCACGCCCCCGGCCCTTCTACTACCCCATCCTACAACAATCTTGCATACTCTCTTAGCGCAGCCAAATGGGACCGATTTTTCATGATCGCCTCCACAGCTCCCTACTCTGACAACATCCTTCTCTTCCAACAATGTCGACAAAAACAAGTAGGTAAAGTCCTCTTGCCGTAGCCGACCCACCGCGTCCAGTCTTGCACAGTAAACATTCCGAAAACCAACTATAGCCGTAACAAACCTAACTGACCTATATGGTAACCCCATCCTTGCAGAACCCTCCAACCCTCACTACTTGCACCAGAACAGTTTCATCTCCCAGCAAATTGCCCAATCTATGACAAAGATTGGTCAGACTGTGAGAGACCTACTTGCCTGTCTCACAGACTTGATGCAACATCAGTACAATGCTACTCTATTCCCCCCAGAGGTCATCGAAAGAAACCCACTACAAGCCAAAATTACTTCCGTAGACATGAACCTTTCCCTTTAAACGTCTTACATAGGAGGAGAATCCCTCCTGTTTCTTCCGATACCACACTCCTCCACGTCAGTGCCTAATGTTGGCGTCCTAGGACATCCAGCCAAACATTGCCGTTCCACAGCCAGATCCCACTAATGTGCTCAACCCGTCATACCCGATCTAACTGCTCTGCAACAATCACTCCATATGCCAACTGTGCGACTCCCATAATGTATTTTATAGGCTGTCCACCTACATTTGATGTCTGAGGTTAGCAACTCTCAGATTCAAACTTGACCTCACACTACATGAAGCCAGACAGGAAGCACGTCCGATGTGGTTTCCTCTCTTACTCCTTACATCCAGTATACTGCTGCATTCTCCAATTCTCCAAACCACCCCCCCTACATCTACACTCTCCCTCTTCTACCTCCTACCTTCCCCAGTCAAACTCTTTTCTCTCCCATCCTAACCCAGACACTCCAATCTCTACTACAGATACTCCAATCACCCCACCTACAACCCCAACACCTTCCCCTCTCCCTCCCTCGCACTACCTAAAAGACAGAACACGTTCCACCCCCTCTTCCCTACCACCCAAACACCTCCACCTTCCTTTGCCCCTACGCTTGAGACACAATGCTCTCTTCCCCCCCTCACAGAAATCCTTTATCCCCCCAAAACTCCCCAACCAACATCCTCAGAGAAACTATTGAAATCTCAAGTTACTTAATGAAAATGATGATATCCATCCCCTCCTAACGCTATCCCCCTACACCTATCCTCCTAACCCCTCCCAACACAGCCCATGCCCCCCCCCCCCCACCCCACCCACATTAACCCTCGCCCCCATCCCATCTATCCCTTCCTTCCTCCTTGATACACACGTGAATCCCTTATGTAACCCTCCCACCATCCCCTCTATCCCTTCCACTCCCTCCTTGATACACACGTAATCCCTTATGTCACAAGTATCCCCTTCACACATAACCGCGGTCTCTATACCGTCTCTAGTAGAACCAACACCCAGCACCTACATCCATTCTCAGACCTCTCGGTCCTTATCCCACCCTCTAGCTGCTTCCCTCTAAAATCTCCAAAACGTACCACAATCTATATCACTAAAGTATAACTATCCTTCATTTGGAATATCGCGGTTTCCCGCTCCCCACAGACCTGACCTTTGTCATATCCTGTCCTCTTATAACCCATCTATTGTAATGCCTTCACGAGACCTTTTCTTACACAATACATTATCCTCCATACATCCCCAATTATCATTTTGTCTCTTCCCACATTCCCTTTATGTCTCGTCCATACTTACTCTGCTTTCCCACACCTATCCTCCTTCACGACCTCCAACCTATCATACATCCTTACAGAATCCCACACTTTCTGTCAACAACCTATTCTCTTTCTCAAACGCATACCTATCCTCCATCTACTAACTCCTTACCACACCCGACTCTAACCCTTTCACTTCACCAATTTCTGTTGGCCCAGCTAGACAACTAATCACTAACTCCACCACCCTTCCCTAACATATAAACTATAGTGCTCATGCCTTAATGTCTAGCACATTTTTTTTTTTTTTTTTTTTTGTTATCATTGCTTTTTAACCATAACCATTAACCATTCAACAACATGGGGAGCAAATTGAGAATCAATAATGAAAATTCTACGATATTTACACAAACCCATAATAGAATATGGTATCTCAATCTTCGTACGCCAGTACACAGAATGAAAAAATATGAATTATACAAATGTTGCTTTAAAAATAGCTACAGGCTGCATAAAAAAAAAAAACCACCCCAATATTAGCATTATACATTCTCACAAATAAAATGCCCATCAAATACAAAAAAAAAGAATTGGAGTGGTTGCAAATGAATGAAAATACTATAAAAACAAGAGAATAACCCAAATGAATGTAGAGAATATAACCCCAAAAAGTAGCGAGGCCTCGTAACAAAGAGTAATAGAACTTGCAAAGAGTTTACAAATAACAATAAAAAACAAAACATACCAACCATAACCCCTATTCCACCATGGTTTGATATACAACTCAAATTATAAAACTAACTTCATAGACGATCTAACAAGAAAATGTCCCAGACAGATATTAAGAGTCAATTTTTAAAAAGATGAAAACACAAAGATGTTTAAATTATAAAAAAAATATTCACAGATGGCTCAGTTAAGCACGAACTCAAGCTCATCAGCCATATATGCTCCAATCCAACCAGTTGTGGTGCAAAGGACATGAAATTGAAATTACCATGATGAAGGCAGATATATGATAGAGCAGACTTTTTGGCAAGATGGAACACCAAGGAATTACCTATATCCCAGACAGAGTGGCTGTATCTGTCGAAATCAGTCAATATGTTCAGATTTCGAAGTCAGCCTGTACACTATATCAAACAGTGATACAACCTAAAAACTAATAAACAAATTTTGGAAAGACAGGCAATGAATATACACATGACGACAAACCAAAAACAAACACTAACAAACAGTGGATACCATCGTACACCCCACAGGACCAATCAGCGTGTGTGATACTAGTAATACACGCTGAGATCAAGACGGCGAGTACAAGGCTCGCACTACCATAACGTAATCCCAGTAACGATACAGAGGACAGGCAGCGTACGCCACCACGCGTTCTCCACTACAACCACCGACACGTCTCATTCACACACCACACACACACACCACACAGCACACACCACACACTCAGTCACTCACAAAGCACGACGCACACTCAGCGCAAATCTATGCACGGAACCACGGGGAAAGGAGGGGAAGGGGTAGACAGGGCGATACTCACACCCCGCACTCATCGGAGACTTCGGTCGAGGTCTCGCGGTTCGAGCGTCACGGTACTCGACACTCGTCACTCAATCACTCACATTTACCGACCTGCGTGAGCACCCACATACCCACACGACCCACCTCACACCCCTGGCCCAATCGCTACACACAGCAGCATGAGCACACCAGTGATGCTTCGTAGAGGCACACAAACAGATCAAAGGGGAAAGCGTCACATGGAGAAGCGCAGGAAATACAATCCGAAACACCAAAGCTACAGGCTGAAAAATACAGAACGCACGCACCATGAACAGAGCACGCGATCGGTTAATACACTGAGTGCGATATCCACGGGACTGATCCTCACACAGGACGCACTAAAGCAATAGATGTGTCCACACCCACGATGGACAAGAAGGTAGAGCCCATCAGCCCTATTGATCACGAGAAAACAGAACACGCACAATACACAATTCCAAGTCAAGGCGCACAAACCAGTAGGAACTTCTGAAAAGAATCAATAACCCCCTAATGATCTAGTAGCAGGGCGAAACGCTCACCAGAAATACACATTTGAAGAGCCCCAAAAAAAAAAAAACTAAGAAAAATATAAAAAAATAAGATGTAATCCAAAGAACTATGCAAAAGGAATGACCAGTTCTTTAATATACCATGAAAAATTTTATTGCCCCAAATGTATTTTATCTTTATATTACTGACAGTCATTTTCACCAAGTTAAGCCATGAAAGTGAATGTTACTGATACCCAAGAACTGTACAGTATATGTATTCTTCCACTTTAAACTTGGGGCTTTGAAAGGGTTGGAGAATGTTTCTCCTAGCTAATTGATCTCCCCTCAACCTGCCCTCATGCACATTTGTATGTTTTTCAGGTGCTGTGAAATATGTAAAAAAGAAAGTAATGGAGAGTGTATGCAATGCAAAAGTGAAAAAAAAAAAAAAAAAAAAAAAAATAAGTGCCAATTTTAATCTTATGACAGTTAAAACAGCTGAGAAAAAGAAGTAAAAACTAAAGAGAAAGATTGAAGTCATTGTGTTGTATATTTACACATACACAACAAAGAATCCTCCATTATCAGGCAGGTAGACATTGACTGACACATGGAGAACCCATTGCCAAGTCTATCTGCACTCTATATTGCAAGTGATTCGGGAGGATCTTTATTTTCTTGTTGTAGGAGTTGGGGCCCGGCTGCTTGCAACCCCCTGCGTTCGTAGTACAGTGAATATATTATGTTATTATATTATTACTAGTTTACCCTGGTATTTCCGCTATACCTTTCATGCCCTCCTGCTATGTGGCTAAGATGTAAGGTCTAGAGAACTTTCCGCTGAATAATTCCTATATATGTTTAACTAGGAGGTGAGAAGCATTCATCAATACCATAATCATGATGAGTTATGTGAAGGTATCGTGAAAAATTATCATACATATATACATGGTATATATAATGTATATAATATATATAATGTATAAACATACATATATATATACACATATACATATATATGTAAATAATGTTACATATAAAAAACAATTACATGTATATAAATACATATATATACACATATACACACAGTTCTATATAAATATCATCATCATCATCATCAGGAGTAACAGCCGACGGGTGCATCACCCTTTCACTTCCAGCCTACGAGGATCCCTTGAGGTAAGTTTCCAGGCAGGCCCACAGCCCTTCTCTAATTCCTCGTACAGCCAGGTCTCCCAAGGCTGCCCAAGCCGATGATCTCCTGGGTCATCCCCACAGGCCTCCTCCACCCAGGTTGTCTCGCAAGAGCACACCTGATGGGCAGGTCGTCCACAGGGAAACGAGCTAGGTGACCATATAGCCTGATTTGGCAATCCAGATTCTGCAATAACAGGTCCCAAATGCCAGTACTCACGGTGAACCGCCCGGTTGACCCCTGATTCTGGCGAAGGGACTTGTTACAAAAGGCATCAAGACAAGACTCCAAGACATTGGATAGCGTCCAGTTTTTGCTTCCATAAGAGAAAACTGGCAGTATCAAGGCTTTGAAGCAAGCACTTGGTCCTTCTGCATATGTACTGACATCTCCAAATGGCTCTTGTTGATCGAGTTCATTGGCTCCTATTGCCAACAAATCTGTCTATTGACCTCTTGGTCTGACAGCCCAGAGATCAGACTGCGCTACCAAGATATGTAAAACTCTCTGTACCTCAACATCCTCGCAGCAAGTATTGATCTACTGAATGGGTTCCCCTAACGGCCCCCCCAAGTCTGAATCTCGGTTGTGGTTCAGGAGACCTCTAGGCCTAATGGCTTCGCCTCATTGTTAAATGCATCAAGAAGCCACCGCCAGTGTTCCAAGCTCATATAGGAATAGCAACATCATGGCCAAGTCAAGTCCCTGAGACCTTGATATTGCCATTGTTGCTCCACACTACACTTTGGCTAGTAGCTCTCCTATATCTATCCTTACAGGTGTTTGAAAAGTGTTGGTGCAAAGGACACAGCCGTGCTCACCCCTGAATTAAACAGAAGAAGTTCAACGTAACCCCCACCAAACTTTACAGCACTTTCAGTACCAGTATAAAGAAGGCGTTCCTATTAGGCCAATAATCTGTGTTGCTGGATCTCCCATAGCGTTTCGGCAATGCATCAGAGTCAAACGCCCTCTTGAGTTTGATGTATGTTGCAAGCAATCCACACCAAACTCACGACAGCGTTCCACATTACTCCGCATCGCTAGTATAACGCGTCTAATTGTGGAACTTGCCAGGAGTAAATCCAGACTGCTCCCGTCCTTCTGATGTCCTCATTAGGTGGGTTGTGGATCCGTTTCAGAAGAAATGTGGGCGAGACCTTGCCTGGTGTGCTGGGCAGTGTAATGCCACGTAGTTGCTACAATCCCAATGATCCATTTCCCCTTCCAGAGAGGGATGACCACACCCCTCAGCATGTCAGGGGATGGTAACAGACTGTCAGATGGCAGTCAGGACTGCATGCAGGCCCGAGCCATAGGTTTACGCCCAGCCTTTAGCAGTTCAGCAGGGATATCAAATATGCCATCAGCTTTCCACTCTTCGCTTGAAATTGCCGTCCTAACCTCTGTTAGTGGTAGAGTTTCCTCACTGATGGGTGGTTCCGGCACAGGCAACTGTGATATATCTTGCTCTGCTAACTGTTGGAGGTCTACCTGGTACAGCTGCTCAAACTACCAGCCAATTTCACAAACCCCAACATGGATCTGAGATGATCCGTCCATCCGCTGATCGGACTGCAGTCATCGTGAGGAGAGCTTAGAGGTTCGTTTCTCAGGGCTTGTTAGGGCAGGGCAAAGGTCATATACCAAGCAATGCCTTCCAACTCCCAGCCAGATTCTGATGACTGTTTCCTTGTCCCTTCTCAGCAGTGTCCAAACCAAGGAGAGATGCAAGACCTTCATTACCATTCAGCCGAGCGCTTTCGACACGGCTTACCCGTGGCCTCCTATGTCTCCAGGAGATGGAATCTGCCTTGCCCGTCGCCAATGGACTCCTGAGTTGGCTTCGAGTGTTACGCCTTGAAGAGTCTCCCACAGAAGTAACTGTGTCCCATCAGGTGTCAAGTTCTGTGAATCGTCGATACTGGCCATGGTAAAACCCACGGCACACTCTCCTCCCTTTAGTGTGTCAGGTGAATTACCTTGTGTCCCACTGGAGGATGGGAGTTTTGAAGTGGACCCGCAGGGTAGCCACAAACAGCCTATGTCATTGCCTACAGAACTCAGCCTCCAGTAAACCCTGCAGTTCTGGAGATTCCTTCATCGCGTGCTAACAAGAATATGCGAGTCTCCTTGCCACTGTACCCGTATTGCTGTACTCATGCCCAGCATGCGGTTTTGGAGCCGCTGGCACCAGGAGCCAGAGATTTCCTCTTTTTCTCTGGACATAGCAAAGACCCATACAAGGAGGCTATGTCCGCTGCTGAGATCGCTCCTGACCCATGGGGGCAGACAGGCATCCAAGCAGCTCGGTCACAGCTGGATACCCGCATTGAAGTCGCCCAGAAACAATGCGAATATCGCATCAATTTAACATACATCATTAGGGGCGTATACAGCAATACGAGACATACAGCCAAAGCAGGCTTCAGTCTCGTGCCATGTAACGCTCATCAACTGGTCACCTCAACTACTGATGGCTGAAATCAGCTGGAGATGGCTATGGCTACCTTGAGTGATGACATCACTGCGGCCAAACCAATACTAGGTGTACCCACCCCACGGATCGTGGCCGCTACCAGTTCCTCTTTCACCTCGGCGTAGCACCCCACCTCAACTCCCAGTTTGCTTCAATTCCCGGCGATAACAGAGGTAACAGCTCATCTTCCGCAAGAACCGATGTTTCCAATTAACCTTCCATAAAGCACGAACGCCTGAGGTTAATCTCGGTCGGTCACTCCGGGTGCACGCCACCTCTGCCCGCCCCCGCCAACAACTGCCCAAATAAAGGGGGTTCGCAGGCTGTCGACCACCCATCCGACTGGGGTTCCCGAGGGCTTTGCCCCACAAGCTCATGTTGGTTGGCACCAGCCTGGCGCCAGGTGGGACGAGTAACTCTTGTTCCAATCCTGGCCCCTATCTTTGCCCTCGCCAGCGGGACCCCAAAGATCCCTTACTGGGGGAGGAGGACTAGCAAGGCACCTCCCGCCGAGCCGCCCATTACCCCTGGGTGGGTAGAGGGCAGGAGTTTGTAAGGAGCCAGAGCGGGTCCACTACGCTGGTGGGGCCATAGCTCCGTACCTCTGGTGCCATCCTGCTGCTCCGAGATCGCCCGCACGAGTTTTACCTGGACCGCAAGGTTGCTCAGTTTACCCCTTGGTGGCCAATGAGTAGGCACTGCAGAAGTCTTGATGATGGAGAGGCTGTGACTGACAGGGGAGGCTTATTATGCAAAACCTGCTATCCTTTTTCATACACTGTAGCTAGCTAGTGGTGTGAAGTTGCAAGCGAGAAAACATGCAAGCCTTAACACTAATCTAGGCTACCACCCATTGCTTCACATCACCTTGCAGGTTGAAGCACCCACCTATACATATATATAATACAGCATAATATATACATGTATACGACATATACACAGTAACACAGTTATAATTATATAAGTATATATGGTATATATTATAGCCATACCCATATATATGTATATATATGCCTATATATATACATAGAGATAGATAATTAAAGATACAGATATATACATGTTTGTGTTTATGTGTTGGTCTGTGTGCACACACACACAACACACACCCACAACACACACACACCACACACACACTAGACAACACATATATACAGAAATACATATATATATATATACATTGCATACATACATACATATTTTTATTCATATATTAAATGAATATAGATATAGATACTATTTTATGTTATGTATGTTGGAATTCATGTTAAAACAGATTGCGAGTAAACAACGAAGTAAAAGGCCTTCAGCATATTCGTGGGTTTTTCTTGTACTTTCCCCCTTTTCCCCGTTTTTTTCTACCGCAACATGTATGTATGTTTAAATTATTTATAATGTGGTGTGGGTGTGTGTGTTTGTGTGTGTGTATGTATGTATGTATTTATGTATGTATGTATGATGTATGTAGTTATGTATGTATGTATGTCTGTATGTATGTATGTATTATATATATAGATATATATATATATATATATTATATATATATCTATATCGTTATATATATAACATGTTTATATATGTATATATATTATATATATAGATATATATATATATATATATATATTATTATATATAGATATAATATTTATGTGTGTATATTTATGTATAGTATAATATGCATACCATATATATGAGAGGATGATAGATGAGATAGCTATAAGATATATATATGTATATATATGTGTATGTGTTATTATTATACATACATATGTGTATATATATTTACATATTCATAAAAGATTATCCTAGTTGTTACAGTAGACCATTTAGGTCTAAAGCACTTGTTTTGACGATATATTTTCTTTGATTTTTTTTTGTCTTTCGTTTCAAGCTTAGTGAGAAATATTTCAGTGCTTTTTCTTCTTCTTCTTCTCTTCTTTCTTTCTTCTTCTAGCATTCTTCTTCTTGCAGTTTCTGCCGATGTTTAGAATTAGATACAGAACTGCAAACAATGCTGCCTTTCATGAACTAAGTGACATTTCACTTTTTATGTATATGTGATATATTTATATATGTATTCATCATCATCAACAACTGTATGTGCTCATGCTTGAGTAGCCTGTGACCACTCCACCATCTTCGCCTCTAACTCGTCTACGCTTTCTTTGAAAAATTGTACCTCGACAGCCCCGCAAATATCTTTGATATTGTCGCTCCGAGTTCTTGTCTTCGTTCGCCTCTTCCTCTGTTTCCCATCACCATCCCTTTTCAGCAGTTTTTTCTCAATACTTTTTACTTCTCATTACAGTGACCAATAAACTTTAATTTCCTCTTGTGTCAGATGTCAACAGTCGTCCTTACAATTTATTTTTCTCAGCACTTCTCATTCGTCTTCTTCTCTGTCCATGCTAATATCCTTACTCCGTCTGTTAACACCACATTTCCAAAACTATTGGATCTTTTCCTTGTCTATCTACTTCACACCCAACCTCCGAACCATATGATGCAATTGGGAAAACTAATGAGTTCAATAACTCAGCTTTGTTCCGTCAGGTAATGCTTCGGTCTTTCCAGATGTTATTGAGAGCAATTTGGCGTTTTTGGCAATGTTAATTCTTCTTTGTTATCTCCGGTGATCATCATATGTTTAAGTTAAAACAGCTCCAAGATAAGTGAACTCTTTCACATTTTCCACAATCATTCCATTGATTGTAACACTGTTCATCATTGTTCAGTGGCCGTTATCTTTGATCTTCATGATCTTATTTTCTTGCATTAAGAACAAGCCGCCCTTTTCCGCTTGCCCTTTTTTTATTTCCCTTCCCCCCCCCCTAACTTTATCTAGTGTGTGTTGCATGTTCATGATACGTGCTGGCAATCAAAACTATTCTCGCGTACCTCGATTTGCTATTTTGTATCCATCCACATCACAGTTTCCATTCAAATTCTCTAGAGCACCTCTCATAAATGTTTCAGATATATTTTAAGTGTGCGGAGACAGAATGCAACCCTGTCGTACTCCTTGTTTGAATTCGAACCATTCTGTTACCCATAGTGTTCTTACAGCTGCTTGTTGTTGGTCATACAGGCTTTTAATTAGTTGAATGATGTTTTTTGGAAACTTCATAATCGTACATTTATTCCAGAGTATATCGTGATCACAGTAGCAAAAGCTTCTCACATACTCAATGAAACACAGGTAGAGGTCTTTTTGATGTTCTCTGTTTTTTTTTCTATATCATTTAAAGTTAGAATCTGGTTTCTGGGACCCTTTCCAGTGCAAAAAACTGCGTGTTCGTCTGCAATTTCCTCTCTAACTTCACTTCATTCTTCAGCATAATTTTTTCAAACAAAATTTTGCTGCTGCTGTGACTTATTATGTAAAAAAATTGCCTATTCTTGTTGCATTGGCAGTGTGCGTCACCTTTTTAGTAATGGATAAAGACTGATATTACCCAGTCTTCTGGCCATTTTCTTTCATTCATATTTTGTACAGTTTGTAGAAGTATTCAACACTTTCGCCAGCATTCTTAATTTAGTTTCTGCTGTTATTTTCATCTATGTTCCGGGCTCTTGTTATCTTTACTTCTTTTATGGCTTTTATACTTACGTCCGCAGTGCGTGGTTCATCCTCGCTGTCAGTGAGTTCTAATTAATGTTTTGTTAGATCTTTATTCGTTTTGGTATAGTTTGGAACAATATTGTTCCATCTATCTTTGACTTCTTTTCCTCACATAAAACAAGTCCTCTGCATTTTGATAGTGTCCATTGTATGTTTAATTTTCGTGTGATGTTTCGTACTCCTTGGTAGAGTTCTTTAGTTGTCTTATTGATAGACAGTTTATCAATTCTCGGCAATGTTTCATTTAAATATTTTTTTTTTTTTTCCTTATCTGTCCGCAATAACTTTGAATTTTTGTATTTTGTTTTTTGTAATTACTTTTCACTGGAATTTATTGATACCTTTTTATTTTAGATCTTCTGTTTCAATTTCACTTAGTGTTTTTTCAGATACCAAGGGGGAATTTTGTCTTTTTCTTTTTGGCGAAGTTTCTTAAGGCGTGCTCAGCAAGGAGTTCATTTCTTCTTCCCATACTCATTTGGTGTTTTATCATCTTCACATTGATTGATTATTTCAAATTTGGTTGACACTGTAATTCTGTAATTGTTACTCAAGAGTTTTTTGGTAGTCACTTTAGAGGTGGTTTGGACGTCCATCGTTTTGAGTCTTATTTTAAAGTCGATAGTTAGTAGTTGGTGGTCATGTGCAGTCGCACCAGGTCCTTGTTTTGGATTTTTTATGCACTTTTCTCATTTTTTGGTTCAGCACAATGTGTCATTTGGTTGCGTGTTCTTTTGTTCTGGTGAAACACCACGTGTCAAGTGTCTTGGGTGGTGTGTAACAATTGTATTGGCTATGAACTAAATTATTTGTACTACAAGAATTCAATAAAATCTACCTCTTTTTCATTTATATCTCCAAGGCCGAATTTTCCACAGGTGTAATTTTTTTAGATTATTTTTTTCCTACATTGGCGTTGGGTCCCTCCCTGATTATTTTTACATCTCTGTTGGGACTGTGTCAAGTATCTTGAGGAGAGTTTATAAAAATTTCCATTTCTTCATCACTTTGCAATATTGGTTGGTGCGTAGCATTGTATAATACTAATATTATGAGGTTTTTGGCTTTGTATTCTGACTTTTAAAATTTGCTCATTTATTGGGCTGTACCAATTGTGCTTGGCAATTTTTTCGTGAGAATCATAGCACTCATTGCTGATAATTTCCCTTCTTTTCCCAGAAAAAGAACTGTCTTGTTTTATTTAGTTTTGAAACTTCCATTACTTTTCCAATTGGTCTCACTTATTCCTAGTATTTGTATGTTGTATCTATCCATTTCGTTACAGACAGTATGTAATTTACCC
This sequence comes from Penaeus monodon, assembly GCF_015228065.2. Classification (NCBI taxonomy): domain Eukaryota; kingdom Metazoa; phylum Arthropoda; class Malacostraca; order Decapoda; family Penaeidae; genus Penaeus; species Penaeus monodon. The sequence goes on along the minus strand of NC_051387.1, from coordinate 29,437,431 downwards.
ATCTCTTTCATTTTCCTTACGTTCCACGTTCCGATTTTAATGTGGTTTCTTATTGGAACATTTTTTCTTAATCTTCTTTGTTCTTCCAGATGCATGTTTAAAACATTGTTCATCCTGGTTGCCCCTGACTACTCGCCCTTGATACCCACGCGCGCGATGTGGTATGACTTATCATTTCCTGTATTTAATCATTGTGTTAGGAGGTTTGTCCTAGAAAATAAAAGTTGAGTGGAAATCCCCAGGCTCCTTCTCACTCGCAGTCTCCAACTAACTAGGAGAACCTCTCTCTGCCCCTTTTAAAACAGTTACACTGTAATACCCAGACAATATTATTTGGTGAACCAGTAATCCGTAGAACTGAAGGTATTCCAATGCCCTGCTGCTCACAGTTTCACCGCAACCTGGTATAGGAGCTAATTAGGGTGCTAGCCTTGTTCAGGAACCCCAGGGTTGCATTTTATTGTCTTAACCCAGGACAATATATGTGTGTATATATATATATATATATATCTAATATAATATATATTATATATATTAAATAAAATAAATATATAGTATATTATATATGTATATATATCTGAATGTATAATGTATTATATATATATATATATAATATATATATATATATATATATATATATCATATACATATAACATTTATATACATATACATTTATATACATATACATTTATTTACATATACATATTCATATACATATACATATACTATACAATATACATATACATATACCATATACAATACTATCCTATACATATACATATATATATATATATTATATAATATAATATATATAATATATATATAGATATATACATGTTTGTGTGTGTTTGGGTGTGTATGTGTTATAATATATGTATATACACACAACACCACATATATAATATATATATATATATATATACATGTGTTGTTGGTGTGGGTAATGTGTTAAGATACCTATATATATGTATAATCATAATATATTATATATATATATAATATATTATAGATATATATATATATATAGATATATATATACACGTGTGTTTGTGTGTGTGTGTATGTGTGTATATACATTTATATATATACTATATATATATATATATATATTATATATATATAATATATATCTATGTTATAAAATGTGATAATTTTTGAACACAAGCTTGTTGTTTGCCAATACTAATGTATATATTTGTTTGTACTGGCATATAGTGTCTCAGTTAAACTGATTATAGCCCTTTGTTGGAAATGCATGAAATTTCGAGGAAAGTGGTCAAAATCGTAAATATGATAATGATGACTAGCATAACACTACTATCTTATACTATGGTAGAAAAAAAACTCACTATACACAACTAGATTTATGAAAAGTGAGAACAACAGTTGAAGAGGAGAGGGAGACGAAAGTTTTTAGATTGAGATGGAAAAGTAACCTGAATGATTCTGTGCCAAAGGGTACCAGCATAGGGGGAACAATTGCTGAGGTTGTGAAACAGGAGGGTTGTTCATTTATCAGAGGGATTTTACAAGTTCTGCTGCGGCCATGGACTCATTGGTTAGTATTATTTCAATTAAAATTCATATGATATCCATGATAGCTGGTGAGCACCAATACCAGTGAATTAGTTTTCAGTGACATCTAAGGTTTATAGAGACTTACTTCATGTATATTTTGCAAGATGATGAGAGGGAGGCATTTTTATTTATACGAATTTACTAACCTAGGGGATGAGTTCACACTGAGTCTTTTAATCCACACTCAGTCTCAAGTTTAGTGAGCACATAGCATTTTTATAATGTGGTGCTCAACAAAACGACCATAGGCCCTATCTGGCAAAATAAGCTCAAATTTATATGTTGTGCCTGAGTTCTATATGCAGATTCTAGTGAAGACTTTGAAACGTTTACTAGTTTACCAGAAAATTGAAGAAGAAAGAGGTTGTCCTTGCAAGTTGGTCAGTGTTGGATATGACATTGGGATCCGAGAATCATCTAGAGATTGTGAAAACGAACGTAGAAGTAATGTAATTAAGATACTATTATGTAAAATAAATCAAGATCTGTGCATCAAGTTATGCCATGGCCACAGGGTGTCATGCTTCACTGATGAAGACTTATTGTTTTCCCCTAATGCTTGTAACATGGAGCCCTAAACCTTCATAGTGATTTTATCAAAAAAAAAAAAAAAAAAAAAAAAAATAAAAAGAAGTCCCAACTGTCATGCCAGAATATATGTAATAGTGTTAGATGGCTTTGCAGAGTACAAATGTGGAGACATTGCGATTGCTTGTTACCTTCGCATTCTGGATCATTATCCTTCCAATTCAAATGCAACTAACATTAAGCAGATGTGTAGCATGAATACGCATATCATTCTCATCATCTGGTGTCAATGTGTAATAAGTTTTAGTTTGATTTTTTCCCATTTTTAGAATCTTCCCACTTCAAAATTTCTTTGTTATAAATTTCATAATATATAGTCTCTAATATAAAATCTTATATTTTATTCCAGAGGTTTAATTCACTAATAAAGGCACTGTCCAACTTTTATTTTAAATCAATAAAATGATGAGAGGTATGTCATTTCCATTTATCTGTATTTTTCAGATGATGCAAGGATCAAGAATTTGTTATTTGTAGCTACAAGGATGATTGTGTTAAAACTGACACTCTCTACAATGGTGCAGAGGCCACTAACCTAGGACATAACCTGAACACAAAGAGTCTGGAGCTCGGTGATAGTACGTATGATTAAACATATGAACAAAAGGAGATATTTCAAATTTGCTAAAAAAAAGAAAAACCTTTTATTTTTACTATTGTGAATTCATTAACTAGAACTGCTACTAACAGCACACTCATTTTAGCTTAATTCCTGCTCTCACTTTTTTTTTTTGATTCATTGTGATAATTAAATAGTTTTGATTGCGATATGCATTGTACCCATATAAGAAAAGGATTATATGTAACCGCACATTCAATAAATTTGATTTTTGATTTTTTATCCATTTTAAAGTGGTACTATATTCACATGCAACTTCAGTAATCGTTTGAATCTTGTTTCTTCATCAGAAAAAAAGCATCAGTTGTGTGTGTGGTAGAGCAGCTGCAGACAGATACTCAATAATCTTGCAGCCAGATACCATGCCTTTCTTAACATGTAAAACAACATTCAGCTTGAAGATCAAGCAGGTGTGGGAACTGTGTAATGTTGACTTTGATTTACTTTCTTTTATAAACAAATACAGGATTTTAACAGAATTATAATTTTTCAGATTTCTGCATTATTTGATATGCTAGCAAGAATTTCAAAGCTGATCCAACAATCGCCTTTACTTCAGTCCCCGCTGGAGTACCTATATGCTACCAGATGGCAGCTTTAAATTGGGCAGAATGTCGGTTAATACTTTCACCAGTGTCCTTTTCAGTAACGCTGTAAAATGCACAGTGTAAAGTTAAGTTGAAAATTCTTTTTGTGTCCTGTGGAATTAGGGAAAGTAGCATTCAACTGCAAAAAAAAATATTTCTTAGTAATACTATGAGATTTATTAAAGACATTAAAGTGTCTACAAGTTATCCATGGTCCTGAGCAACTATGTGGGTCTGTGTTAATTTCACTTAGCTATTGAATTTGCCGTATAATGTAGATACAGTTAATTATTGCTATTTCTGCCAGCCTAGCTTACCTTCAGACAATTGTGAAAGCCGATAAATACTAAGAAAAATTTTCCAATCAAGTGTGGTGTTTGTCATAAACTGCTAAAGGTATGTACAAAATGCATGTTTTCATTGTTTTGCAGGCGAGTTCTTTTTCTCATGAAAATAGGTAGATAATTCTAAAACTTCTTCAGACTATCATATGATCAACATAATTACCTTATTATATTATAAATATTAGTAATGTCCTATTCTGTTATTAAACTACTCAATATCAAGTAATATAGGTAATCTTAGATTCTTAAACCACATTCAACATTAACAGCTAATGGAGAATTATCTTAGAAGTACATGTTGTATATAATACTGACTACAAGATAGCAGAGTTATTGGGACTTAGAATTTTGAAAGTATAGTTTTGGTTTGCCACTGTACTGTCCAGAGCTAAAACTTGGTAAAGTTGTATAATTTCACTGATTTTTGTATTACTGGACAAATAATAATTTGAAGCCTTTTACTGTAATGCTTAACTATATCCTTGGCCTTTGGAAATGATTAGAACTAAGACCCACTGGCAGTAAGTAATTGAACTGTTATCATAATTACCACCTCTTTCAACTTGTGCCAGAATCGCCTCGTTCCCCACTATTCTCTGCAAAGATATATTTAACATATTATTTGCCTGAGATGATGCAGAAGAATGCTGTTCCTGAATTCCATTTCGTGATTTCCTCTCACACATAAATTGTAGTGTTTAAAATGATTAGCCCTTTCCAGAGCTCTTGACACAGCATTGGTATAGTTGCATATCTTGGAGCGCAGGAATAACATTTTATGATATTTTAGTTGTAATCATACTGATCTTCCTGCACTGGTTTTGGTCCATTTGTTTCATGGAAAAAACATTCTTGGAAAGAAAGATGTATAGTTTACTTTTGTTCAAATTTATTTTTGCAGGACTTTCTGTAAAATAACTTTTCATAATTATCTAAAACAAATTACTTTAAGATCACTTGATTCCCATCATACTGGAGGCGGACCCTTACTAACTGGCTATATTTTCATTTTTCAATACAAAAACACTAATTTTCATTCTAAAATTTGTTTTAAATAGGCATCTTTGCAAATATAAATGACAATATCATTTGTACAGTTGTTTATCTTTTAGGTACAAAGACACCTTTTTATTATGGAAATGCTTCTTCAAATAATGACAGTGAGAATTAAAATATTAATAGTAAGATAGTACCAATAATGTTAAATATTTTAATATTAGTAATACATATATTGATATTTATAATATTATTGATGATGATAATATGATAATAATAATACTGAATTTAATAATAATAATGATAATAATTATAATGATATTTATAATAATAATGATAAGATAACATCCTATAATGATAATGATGATAATAATAATACTCATAATAATAATAATAATAATAATAATGATGATGACCATCTGACATGATAATATTCACAGTAACATGATGTTGATAATGATAAAGTCGTGATGATATAGGATTGATAATTATAATCAAAAAAAAATCATATTAGTTAAACTTGTTATTAGCATTGTTGGAAAGGGCATGAAATGTATCAGGGGAAAGTGGTAAAAATCGTAAATATGATAATGATGAATAGCATAACACTACTATATTAATACTATGGTAGAAAAACTCACTATACACAAACTAGATTTATTGAAAAGTGAGACAACAGGTTTGAAGAGGAGAGGGAGAAGAAAGATTTTAAGATTGAGAGGGGAAAAAGTAACATGATGATCTGTGCAAAGGGTGACCAGCATAGGGGAACAATCTGAGGTTGTGTGGGAAACAAGGAGGGTTGTTCATTTATCAAGAGGGATTTTACAAGTCTGCGGCCATGGGACTCAGTGGTTAGTTTTATTCAATTAAAGATTCATATGATATCCATGATAGCTGGTGAGCAACAATACCAAGTGAATTAGTTTCAGTGACATCTAGGTTTTATAGAGACTTACTTCATGTATATTTTGGCAAGATGGATGAGAGGGAGGCATTTTTATTTATACGAAGTATACTAACCTAGGGGATGAGTTCACAACTGAGATCTTTAATCCCACTCAGTCTCAGTTTAGTGAGCACATTAGCATTTGTATATGTGGTGCTCAAACAAAACTACCAATAGGCCTATTCTGGCAAAATAGAGCTCAAATTTATATGTTTTTGCCTGAGTTCTGATAATGCAGATTCTAGTGGAAGACTTTTAAACTTTTACTAGTTACCAGAAAATTGAAAGAAGAAAGGGGGTTTCCTTGCAATGTTGGTCAGTTTGGATATGACATTGGGATCCAGAATGACTCTTAGAGATTGTGGAAAACTAACGTAAAAGTAATGTAATTAAGAATACTATTATGTATAAATATAACAAAGATCTGTGCATCAAGTAATGCCATGGCCACAGGGTGTCATGCTCAGCTATGAAACTTTATTGTTTTCCCCTAAAAATTTTTGTAACATGGAGCCAATAAACTTCCATAGTGATTTATCAAAAAAAAAAAAAAAAAAAAAAAAAAAAAAAAAAGAAGTCCCAACTGTCATGCCAGAATATATGTAATAGTGGTTAGATGGACTTTGCAGGAGTACAAAATGTGGAGACATTGCTTGTTACCTTCGCATTCTGGATAATTATCTTCCAATATCATGCACTAAGCAATTAAGCAGATTGTGTAGCATGAATAAGCATATCATTCTCAGGTCATCTGGTGATCAATGTGTAATAAGTATCAGTTTGATTTTTTCCCATTTTTAGAATCTTCCCAATTCAAAATTATTCTTTGTTATAAATTTCATAATATAGTAGTCTCTAATAATAAAAATCTTATATTTTATTCCAGAGTTGATACCTAATAAATGCACTGTCCAACTTTTATTTTAATCAATAAAAGTGATGAGAAGGTATGTCATTTCCATTTATCTGTATTTTCAGATGATGCAAGGGATCAAGAATTGTGTTTTTTGTAAGCTACAAGGATATTGTGTTGAAAAACTGACACTCTCTAACAATGGGTGAAGAGGCCACTAAACTAGGAAATAACATGAACACAAAGAGTCTGGAGCTCGTTGATAGGTAAGTATGATTAAACATATGAAACAAATGAGATATTTAAATTTGCTAAAAAAAGAAAAACCTTTTAATATTTACTATTGTGAATTCATTAACTAGAACTGCTACTACAGCACACTCATTTTAGCTTAATTCCCTGCTCTCACTTTTTTTTTTGCATTCATTGTGATAATTACATAGTTTTGATTGCTATATGCATTTGTACACAGTATAAGAAAAGAATATATGGAAACCACATGTCAATAAATTTGATTTGATTTTTATCCATTTAAAGTGGTACTATATTCAGCATGCAACTTCAGCTAATCGTTGAATTTTGTTTCTTCAATCAGAAAAAAAGCATCAGTTGTGTGGTGGTAGAGCAGCTGCAGACAGATACTCAAGAATCTTGCAGCAGATACCAGTGCCTTTCTAACATGTAAAACAACTTCAGCTGAGGATCAAGCAGGTGTGGAACTGTGTATGTGACTGTGATTACTTTTTTTATAAACAAATACAGGATTTTACAGATTATAATTTTTCAGAGTCTGCATTATTTGATATGCTAGCAGAATTTCAAAAGCTGATCCACCATCGCCTTTACTTCAGTCCTCGCTTGGAGTACCTATATGCTACACAGATGGCAGCTTTAATTGGCAGAATGTCGGTAAGACTTTCACCAGTGTCCTTTTCAGTAAACTGCTGTAAAAAGCACAGTGTAAAAGTTAATTGATAAATTCTTTTTGTGTCTGTGGAATTAGGGAAAGTAGCATTCAACCATGCAAAAAAAAAATATTTATTAGTAATACTATGAGATTTATTAAAGACATTAAAGTGTCTAAAGTTATCCATGGGTCTGAGCAACTATTTTGGGTCTGTTTAATTTCACTTAGCTATTGAATTGCCGTAGAAATGTATATACAGTTAATTATTGCTAATTTCTGCCAGCCTGAGCTTACTTCAAAATTGTGAAATCCGATAAATACTAAGAAATTTTCCAATCAAGTGTGGTTTTTGTCATAACTGGAAAAGGTATGTACAAAATCATGTTTTCATTGTTTTGCAGCGAGGTCTTTTTCTCATGAAAATAGGTAGATAATTCCTAAAACTTCTTCAGACTATCATATGATCAACCAAAATTTTACCTTATTATATTATAATATTAGTAATGTCCTATCTGTTATTAAACTACTCAATATCAAGTAATAGGTATCTTAGATTCTAACCACATTCAAACATTAACAGCTAATGGGAGAAATATCTTAAGAAGTACATGGTTGTATATAATACTGACTACAAGATGCAGAGTTATTGGGACTTAGATTTTGAAAGTATAGTTGTTTTTTGCCACTGTAACTGTCAGAGCTAAAACATTGGTAAAGTTGTATAAATTCATGATTTTATTACTGACAAATAATATTTGAAGCCTTTTACTGTAAATGCTTAACTTATCCTTGCCTTTGAAATGATTAGAACTAAAGACCCCCTGGCAGTAAGTAATTGAACTGGTATCATAATTACACAATAGTCAACTGGCCAGAAATAGACTAGTTCCCACTATTCTGCAAAATATATTTAACATATTATTTGTCTGAGATGATGCAAAAATGCTGTTCCTGAATTCCATTTCTTGATTTCCTCTCCCCACATAAATTTTAGTGTTTAAAAAGATTAGCCCTTTCCAGAGCTCTTTTGGGCACACAGTTGGTATATTTGCAATCTTGGTAGAGCAGGATATATACATTTTATGATATTTTGTTGTAATCATACTGAGCTTCTGCACTGGTTTTGGTCCATTTGTTTCATGGAAAAAACATTCTTGGAAAGAAAGATTTATAGTTACTTTGTCAAATTATTTGCAGGAACTTCTGTAAAATAACTTTTCATAATTTATCTAAAACAAATTTACTTTAAGATCATCTTGATCCCATCATACTGAGCGGACCCTTCTAACTGGCTTATTTCATTTTTCAATACAAAACACTAATTTCATTCTAAATTTGTTTAAATAGGCATCTTTGCAAAAATAAATGACAATATCATTTGTACAGTTTTTATCTTTTAGGTACAAAGACACCTGTTATTATGAAATGCTTCTTCAAATAATGACAGTGATAATGATAATATAATAGTAAAGATAGTACCAATAATGTTAATATTTATAATATTAGTAATACCAATAATATGATATTTATAATATTATTGATGATGATAATAATGATAATAATAATAATGATATTTATAATAATAATGATAATAATTATAATGATTTTTTATAATAATAATGATAATATAACAATATAATGATAATGATGATAATAATAATAATCATAATAATAATAATAATAAAAATAATGGATGACAATATGACATGATAAAAATGACAGTAACATATGTTGATATGATAAAAGTCTGATAAATATAATGAAAATATAATAAAAAAAAATCATACTACCAATAATGCCCTAGTATTGATACTGATATTAATATTACTATCATTGGTAATGTTATTTGATATTATTTTGTCAATGAATCAAGAATAATCTAAACATTAGTGCCATCATCATCACCATCATCATCATTATTATTATGGTTGTTGTTATTATCATTGATAATGATAATGTTAATGCTGATGATGATAATGATAAAAATTATAATAATTATAATTATGATATTAATGATAATGGTAATAATGATAAAAGGGTAATATCAATAATGATAATGATAATAACAATAGTAACAACAACTATAGTAATAATGATAATGATTATAATAATAATAGTTATAAAATAATAATTATTATTATTATTAAATTTTAATAATTATTATAATAATAAAAATAATAATAATAAAATAATAATAATTATAATTATTATTATTATTATTATAACAAGAATATAAGTAATAATAAAGATAATGGTAATTGTAATAGTAATAGTGATAGTAATGATAATGAGATAATAGAATTGATAATAGTGATAATAAAGATAAGAATGATAATACTTATTATAATGATGATAATAAGTAATAATAATAATGATGATAATAATAAATAATAATAATAATAATGATAAAAATAGTCTGGTGATAATGATAATGATAATAAAAATGTTAATGACAGTAATAATAATGATATCGTCATAGTAAATATAATAGTAATAGTGATAGTAAAGATGGTATTAATAGCAATGATAATGATAATGGTAAGAATGATAATAATAATAACAGTATTAATAGTAATTGTAATGTGGCACCGTGGTGAAATATGTCCCCACTGGGATGGTACTCTGGTACTCTGGTGGTTTGTTCTTGAAGGTGTGTAGAAGTTAAAGTTGTCGCTGGTTTACAACTTTATTTCTGCGAGAGTAGGTAGCTGGCGTACAGAGAATGGGCCAGGCACAGACACTCAGGCGAAGCATCCTGCCTGCCCACAGTCTGCAAGCGATCTGTCTTAACTGCTCAGAAATTTCTCTGAACAAACATCGTTTTAAAACATTTCATAATGGAAACTGAAAGAATTTGAATGAACACAAATTCTGATACATTTGGTCACATGGTGGTTTTATGGTCAAGGAACAAGGTTACCTTATATACAGTTGGGTGTTAGAAGAGAGTTATGGTGTTTACAAGACTAAAAAGCTTCGAGATACAGAGACAAAATTGCTGAGTATTCACAAAACATAAAGACATTTGAATGTCGATAATGATAGCAGTAACATACTTAGTGATTCAGAATAAGCATTTTTTGAGGAACATTTTGAGTATAAACAACACATAATTGTACACAAAGACAACAGAATAACAGCATGGGAATTGTTTACAAGCAATAAGGGTGGGATTTGCGTGTTCTAAGGTCACTTTGTCATTGTCACGGCTGTAGACCTGTTGGAGTCGGCTGAGGACAGTGGAGTTACTATGAGAGAAGGCACACATGGCTTTTCTGGTATGTGAGGTGAGAGAGATCACGAAAACAGGTCACTATAGTAATGATAATATTACTAATAATGATAATAGTAGTAGTAGCGGGCTGAGTATTTTTGGGCATTGTACCAGGTAGACCCTCCAACAGTTAGCTTGGATGCAAGCGATGTCACAATACCTGTGCATCGACCTCAAGTAGGTGTTTGACTTGGTGCATTGCGAATCGCTATGGGAGATCCTGAGACTCGGGAATTCCAACGCAGATTATTGGCCTAATAGTAAGCCTTTATACTGGTACTGAAAGTGTTGTAAAGTGTGGTGGGAGTCCGTTAAAAACTTCTTCCCTTTTAAATTTCAGGGTGAGGCAAGGTGTGTCCTTGCACCAACACTTTTCAACCCCTTTCATGGACTGGATAATGGGCAGAGCTACTAGCCAAAGTCATTGTGGTGAAACACTGGGCAATATCAAGGTCTCAGACCTTGACTTTGCCAATGATGTTGCTATCCTATCTGAGTCCCTGGAGTCCCTGGTGGCGGCTCTTGATGCATTTAGCAATGAGGCGAAGCCCCTAGGCCTAGAGGTCTCCTGGACATAATTATGATAGTAATAAATCTTCCCCCCCCCCCCTTTATTAAAGGTTTTTATTCTAATAATGCTGTTATTATTGCTCTTAATATTATAGTGAAAGTAGTATTAGTAATAATGATAATATTTTGTAGAAAGTCAAGAAATGAGGTAAACAGGTCAGGTCAGGTAATTGATTCCTTGATGACTTAAGTGTTCCAAAGACATTTAAATTTGTATACAAAATTAACAAAACAAAACCACGTGTCAGTAAGTTAAAACATATTGGTGTCGGTGGAAAATGTTTGGTCTTTTTTCGGATTCACTTCCTCTCTTCACTTAAAAAAAAAATATCAAATTTGGCAAAAAGAATATTCAGATGACTGTTTAGGTCAGTACTAATTCTTTAATTTCTTGAATTTAAGGTTTTAATGGTATTTTGATTTTCTGCCCCTCCCCTAACAATATTTATTCATTTATCTATTATACTGTAGAACTCAGGAGAAAGTGTGAGTCGCTTAGAGAACTGCCTCCTGGAGATGCAGTCTGATAGGGAAGAGAGCCTTCGAACGAGGACAGATGTTATCTCTTCACTTAGAAAACGGTTGGAAAGAACTTAATACAGCTGAAAAGGAGATGGTCAATAGTTGCAGGTTTGATATACTTTTGGATTATGTAAGTTGTACAGTATTCCATAATACACCAGATGTAGAGGACATCTTGATTGTTGCTGATTTTCTTTCCAACATTTGTACTGTTGATAGATAAAGGTAAAGCAAAATACTGTTGGCAACCAAAAATACTATGTGTAAGTGTTTGTTTGTTTGTTTTGCATGTTTTATGTATGTATGGGTATATGTATGTATGTGAAAACCTTTCTCTTTTTGGGGGGAACTTTTTTTGTGTTTAACTACAAGGACAGAATTACGTGAAGAATATGATGAAGTACGAGAATCAAGCAAAATAACCCTAGATGACCTAAAGACTGACCTAGAAAAGAACATTTCGGCAATGGTTTCACATGGGGCAAGACACGAAGAATTGGAACTTCAACTTAGAAAGAAAAGGTAAGACATAGAACTATATTAGATGATACCAAGAAGAAAATGAAGCATGTCAAGAGGAGTAACTGACATTACTGATATGACTCTCAGCACTGATTTATATTTTATTATATGATAAGTAATTAGTTAAGGAGCTAAGATAATCCTTTCTTTTTTAAAGAGAGAGAAAAAAAAAGAATTAAAATCTTTCAGGGTAAATGCCTCAGCCCTATATGAGTAGTCAGAGGTATGAAACGAAAGATTATTAACTAATCTGTACATTTCTTTTCAAAGAACTCAAAAGTCGTACCAGAAATAAAGATCAAATAATATGACACTACAGTGCACAAGCTATGCTGGTTGTACACCATTCATTAGACATTCAGTCTTTAAGGGGTGGTCGCACTAGTCTCTTCTACCCAGGGATCACTTTACAGGATGCTTCTCAAGCTGTAAAAGGAAGTGAGATGAAAATCCCTGCTCAGCATGGCATCCTCGCTGTATTGGTGAGGGAAAGATGATGCCAAAACAAAAATTGTAGTTTAATTACCTGGAAACATATAACTTGATTGTGTAAATGATGATTGTTATATCATATTAAATATAAATTTACTGTGAAAATAAGTAATATTTATTACAGCTGATAATGATAACTTAATAAAATTATCCAGACAAATGTTCATTTGATCAAGGAAAAGTAAAAAAAAAGCCCACTCTGACATGCTGAAGACACAGAGCTTCAGACATTATTTACATCCTAGTGGACAAAGTGAGAATCAGAGAACAATTATGGAAAACTATCCACAAATATCAAGGTAGAAGAAAGTTAAAAATAACAATAATGGATGAAACTGACAAGAAACTTTGCTTTGCACAGGGTATAATTGTACAGCTGGCAAGGCTGTGTCATGAACAATTAATATTTTACTCAATTTTTGTTAAAGTATTTTCTTCCTCTTATTTTACTTTTTATCAGTCCATAATTCCATCTCTTGAATATTCTGATTAAACTAATATTAATATGTGCTTGTAGAAAAAATAATGCTGGATTTTCCATTTCTCTTGATATATGGAGTATCAGCAAGATTGCATGATGTATGATAATTAATAAAACAAGTGGATTCACTTTCCTAGGTTTTGTGTCTTCTTTTTTTCAAATATTTCAATTGATATGCAATGACAGTCATAGAATCCACAACTATTTTTGATGCATTGTTCATCCAGGTTTTTTGTAGACACTATTGTCTTATCAGGGACGATGTTTTTCCATGGGGGAACCTGGTACATAGTGTGACCAGTCCCGCTCTGTACCTGAACAGCACTTGGCATGACTGTCAAGGGTCCCTGGACAGAGAGGGCTAGTGCAACCATTGCTTTATGTAGTATGGAGTGCACATTGTAATTAAGAGGCATTCAGAGACATTGTGCACTAGATACATATTGATGACTAGTGGTAAAAAGGATAGGCATGAATACCTCTGATAATAGGACGGGCTTGTTATTGCACACTGGCTTTTTGCAAGACTAGATAGTTTTGTATATTTCCTCAATTTGGCTTGTGGATGACATTGAACTTGCAGTAAAAAAAAAAAAAAAAAAAAAAAAAAAAACTGTGGTGTGCTACATCACTTGATGCCATCTATGGTGGGGCTGAATTATGGTATGGCACCTACAAAATGCAGTATCAGAGTAAACTATACTTTGAGTAGCTAGTAGGTTCCTACTTTAAACTGCATTTCTTTTCAGGCAAGACTTGGAGGATAAAATTATGCTCCAGATCCGGAAGTATGATGCCACTATGAGCAGTTTACAAACAACACTGGATGGCTTAAGAGCAGAAGACAGTCATGTTACTTTCATGCTTGAGAAGAAACGTGTAAGTTTTTCTTATGGGTTAAAGAGACATTGTAAATTGCATGATGTTATCATATTTATGCATGGATGTAAATGCAGCAGTTCATGTGATAGAGCCTTTGATAATCTACAGATCAAGATTCAATATATAGCACATACATCTAGGTTTTGTTTGTCCCTTTGTTTAAGTCGAAGTCCTACTTAAATAATAATAATGAAGACTAAATACTTGTACCA
>NC_051387.1:29407410-29422955 GCF_015228065.2 Penaeus monodon | reverse complement strand
ATCTTAAAAAATGTAGTACTAATAATATACAAGCAAATCAATCCATCAAACTTTAACATCCAATAAAACTAACAGATGCCCTTAATAATCAAATATTCCAAAATACATCATAGAAAACTCGGGAGAATCCTAGAGATGGCAAAGCTATTAGATTTGAAGTGATTGACATAAAAAAGATAGGACCTTTGAATGAAATAAACCATCTTGGAGACTGGGAAGTCCAATAAAACAACCAGCCTCTAGCAGAAACCTAGGGTGCTCCTATGGCCACTATCTCCCCAGTGGAAACAGAAATGAAATAAAAGAAATTCAAAAAAAAAAATAGAATAATTTGGGAATCAGACACTCAGATAATAGAGATCAATAGAATAAATAAATCTAACCCAAACATCAGAAGGGGAAAATAAAGGCTACCCACTAGAGCCCTAAAAATAACATTCAAAGGTCCACTACCCTCCAAAGAAGTCCATAGGCCATACTGCATATCAAGTTTTTCAATACACATTTCCCATTCCAAAATGTTTCATATCCTTATGTATGGTCATGGTATATTTCATGCAAAAACAATTAAGATGTAGTTAATTGCAATCAGAGATGGATGGATCATCACAGTTCATGTTGGGGTTGTGAACGTTGGGCTGAGTATTTTGAGCAGCTATACCAGGTAGATCCTCCAACAGTTAGCTTGGATGCAAGCGATGTCACATGTGCCTGTGCGGATCCACCCATCAGTGAGGAAACTCCTACCCTAACAGAGGTTAGGATGGTGATTTCCAAGCTGTAGAGTGGGAAAGCTGCTGGCATATGTGATATCCCTGCTGAACTGCTAAAGGCTGGGGGTGAACCTATGGCTCGGGGTCTGCATACAGTCCTACTGCCAATCTGGCAGTCTGGTACCATTCCCCCTGACCTGCTGAGTGGGCTGGTCATCCCTCTCTGGAAGGGGAAAGGGGATCATTGGGATTGTAGCAACTACGTGGCATCACACTGCTCAGCATACCAGGCAAGGTTCTCACCCACATTCTTCTGAACAGATCTGCACCACTACTGAGGCATCAGAGACCGCGAGCAGTCTGGATTTACTCCTGACAAGTCCACGATAGAACGTATGCTAGCGCTTTGAGTAATTGTGAGTCTGGTCATAGGTTGCTTGCAACCTACATCAACTTAAGAAGCATTTGACCATCGGTGCATTGGGAATCGCTATGGTAGATCCTGAGACTCGGGATTTCCGACACAGGTTATTGGCCTAATAGGAAGCCTTTAATACTGGTACTGAAAGTGCTGTCAAGTGTAGTGGGAGTCTGTTGAACTTCTTCCCTGTTAATTCAGGGGAGAGGCAAGGCTGTATCCTTGCCACCAACACTTTTCAACACCTGTAAGGACTGGAGAATGGGCAGAGCTACTAGCCAAAGTTAGTGTGGAGCAACACTAGGCAATATCAAGGTCTCAGACCTTGACTTTGCAGACATGTTGCTATCCTATCTTAGGCCTTAGAGGTCTCCTGAACCAAGACCAAGATCAGGACTTTGGGGGCCTGTTTGGGGAACCCGTTCAGTCGATCCATGCTTGTGGCAAGGACGTTGAAGTTACAGAGAGTTTTACATACTTGGTAGCATAGTCCATATCTCTGTGTGTGTCAGACCAAAAGGTCAGTAGAGGATTGGTTCTGGCAACAGGAGCCATGAAACGATCAACAAGAGCATTTGGAGATGTCGGTACCTATGCAGAAGGACCAAGCTGCATGTCTTCAAGGCCTTGATGCTGCTAGTTTTGCTCTATGGAAGCAAAACCTGGACGCTATTTAGTGTCTTGGAGTCTTGTCTTGATGCCTTTTGTAACAAGTCCCTTCGCCGGATCATGGGGTACAGTTGGCAGGACCATGTGTCCAACCGGCAGTTACACCGTGAGACTGGCATGGGACCTGATACTTGCATAATCTGGGATTGCCAACTCAGGCTATATGGTCACCTAGCTTGGGTTCCCTGATGGACGACCCTGCCCATCAGGTTGTCCCTCTGTGAGACAACCCTGGGTGGAGGAGGCCTGTCGGACGACCCAGGAGATCATGGCTTGGGCAGCTCAACGAGACTTGTCGCAGGGAATTAGAGATGGGCAGTGGGCTTGCCTGGAGACTCGCCTCGAGGGATCCTCGTGGCTGGAAGCGAAGGGTGGATGAGCCCCCGTTAGCATTAGCCCCTTGATGATGATGATGAATTGCAATCAGATGGTCACAAATTTAAAGACTGTTCAAATCCCTCATATTGTTTTTTCTATAATAGTAACCACCCAGCATACGACAGGACATGTCAGACACACATAAAGCACAAGAAATAACAAAAAAACACAACACCAAACAACCAAGAAGTTAAGAAACTTCTACACCAGTTAAACCCGACAACTTGAAAAACAAACAAAAAAAAAAAAACACTCAACAAAAATACATACTAACAACAGCAGAGGTACACAACACAAACTCAGTAATACTACCAACAACAGAGGACAACACAAACAACATATAACAAACAAACCCAAGGTAACACAAACATTTGCTCAAACTTTAACACAACACACAACATAACACCAGCTCAGAAAACGCTCACAAAACAAAAAACAACGCAACCAAAAAGAACCAAACACATCAAACCCATCAGTGACATCAAAACTTGAAAAACAAAAGAACAAAATCTCCACACGAACATAATATGAAAAACAAAGAACTAATAATTCCCCAATAACTTGGTCACTTCCAATGCCTCTAACTTCAACACCAGAAAGAATATAGACTGATGAAAATAAGCCTTCATGGATAGAAATTGTAAAAAGAATCATTAAACTAATATCAAGCATAGCATCAAACTTAAAAATCTGAGAAATCCATAATCATAATCATATCTGAGACTATAACAGATGCAATTCCAATCATAAAAGAAATCATGGAATGTATATATTGATAAATTAATACTCTGGAATGCCAGGTCCATCTTAAATAAAAGACAGAAATTGACCATTTAATGAATAAAGAAAATCCAAAAGTATTCACAATCTGTGAAACTTGGTTAACTAAAATTACAATTTTAAGATAAACAACTAAACAATAGAAAGAAAAGATAGAACAGAGCAAAAGGGAGGAGATCTTGCATTTGTATGCATAACAGTATACAAGAAAAAAACCTCAATGAGAGACAAAATAATAAAATAGAAAAAATAGCTATAAAAATTAGCTACAAGAATAAATGGCTAAATTTAATTTTAATTTACAACCCTTGCAACCAAACAGAACAACTAGAATTAGAACATTACATAGAACAATTAGACAAACCCAAATTAATAATAGGAGATTTTAATGCTCACCACCGTCATGGAACCCACACATAAAAACAAAAACTGCAAATAAAACGGAATAAATTTTTTAACTTGATTACTCAAAACAATCTGATGTTAATACCCCCACGGGACTAATCACCAGAAGAGACCCAAAAACAGGGAAAGGAACTGCTATAGATTTAGTGATAGGATCTCCAGAATTAAAACCATTTTGAAATAAAAACAAACACAAATTCAGGCAGTGACCATTTTCCAATAATAATAAAAGACAGCAGCACATAAATGAAACCCAAACTATAGAAAAGAAATGGAGCTTCAGTAAGAAGGATGGAGGTACTTCAGAAGAATTAGATAACAAAGACATCAAGGGCCTTTTTTTCAATACAAGAAATCATGGACCGAATAAAAAACACTGGTAAAAAATATTTTAAATTTGATAATAAAGTCAATAAAAATAAACCAAGTAAACCCTGGTGGAATCTGAAATGTAAATCACAATAAATGGAGGAAAATTCCAATGACACAAACATGAATTGAATTTTAAAAAATACAAATTAAAGCAAGAACCTTTATAGAATCAGAAAAAGAATAGCTGGGAAACTACTGTATTTTCACTCGATTTTAAACCCACACCACCCTGAAAGTTTTGGGAAATTTCATAAAAAAATAGCAGGAAAAAATAAAATTTCTTAAACCATTAATGATAAGTAAATTTAAAAGATACAGAACAAAACCTCAATTTGCTAAAAGAAAAATTTAAAAAAACAATAAAAAAAGCAAAAAGATTTTTAACAAAACATAAATAAAGAATTGACAGAAAAAACAAGTATAGAAAGAATAAGAAAAATCTAATTTTAAAAGGGAATAATTCAGTAATAGAAAAATTAAATAAAGGAGAAGCCTTGGACTTGATGAAATTCCATTGAATATTTTTTAAAAATGTCCCAAAAAGTATTCGAAAAAAATGTTATCATTGCTTAACATCTACTGGCTAAAAAGGAGAATATCCGAAGGAACTAGAGAAATCATTAGTAACCAATAATAAGACCAGCTAAAGGGCCCCTCAGATAAAAATCTTTCAATATACATTAGTAGAATACATGTATTGGGAAATTAATTATCATAACAAATAGACTAAAATTTAATTGTTGGTTATAAATTAACAAAAAAATAAACGAAACCTAACAGGATTCGACCAAACAGCCGACCATAGACGCTCTACAAATAATAGACTATCAAATCAACAAAGCGTTTGCAGAAAAAAAATTTTCTTAATAGCATGCCTAGATCTGGGGAAAAAGCTTTGCCGAAAAAAATTATGCTCTAATAGCATGCCTAGATCTGGAAAAAGCTTTGCAGAAAAAAAATATGTTCTAATAGCATGCCTAGATCTGGAAAAAGTTTTCGACTCAATAAATCATGAAGCAATAATAATAAAAGCAGCAAAACTTGGAATTACAGGTGCTCCGCTCAAGTGGATCATGGACTTCCTAAAAATACAGAACCTACCAAATAGTCATAGGCAATAAAAAATCATCAGAAGAAAACATAACAAGGGGCATCCACAAGGACCACCTCTAAGTCCATTATTATTAAACATAATGACAACGGATTTAACCCTAACGGATGATTTTTAAAAAGTAACATTCGCAGATGACATTACAATTATAGCAATTAATAATAATCTAGCAGAGGCCAAAATAAACTTGAATTAGGGTTAAAACAAATAATAGAATGGGCAAACAAATGGGAATTAACAATAAATCTGACAAAAAGGAAACTCGTGTTTTACAAAAAACAAAATGAGACAAATACCAATGATACAAATAGATAACAAAGTACTTAAATTCACAACTAACCACACAATTCTTGGTCTAGAATTTGATGCTCCAAAGTTAACTTGGAAAAAACACATTAATAATCTAAAGATAAATTGCTCAAATAGAATAAATTTGATGAAAAAAATATCTTCAACAACATGGCCCCCCCAATCCCTTGCCCGTTGTTGTCGTGGGGGGGCTTAGGAGGCGGAGACTGGGACCAAATGATGGGGAACTCCCCAACCTTGGGACTCAGCCCTCGACTCAACTAATTTTGCATGGTCTTTTTTTCCTTCCCTCTTTTCGTTTCTGTCCCTTCACCAAACCTTTCTGCTATCCACCTCCTAAGGTGTGAGAGCCGTGCTGAAAGGATGAAAGGCTGACTTTGTGCCAGTCCTGAACAGCCTGAGGGAGCCATGGGCACGGTATTCCCCTGATTTAGTTACCTAGCCCTTTACCCCTCAAGGGGACCTGAGGGGTGGACTGTTTTTATCCCCAACATAACCCAGGCTTACCATGGCCAGTAATGAAAACATATCTCCACTATTAGGGGCAATGAGGCTTGCCCCTTTATCAAATAGCCCCAGTGATGTAAACCCACCCGATTCCCTGACCCCAGGCTCTCCTTTGACCACGGCTCCGAACACTGCAATAACTACCCCCTCATCAATGCCTGCTAGTACAGTAGCCAACAATCAACCCTTAAGGAACATTTCCACTCAACTTCAACATGCTCAACTTCAACACCTCTATCCCCACAACCTCCAACATCAACCACCCCATCCTCCCTTATTAATACCTTACAGCCTTATTGCCCACCTCTCCATAACACTACCCACCTCAACACTACTCCATCTTCGTCACGCCCCCGCCCTTCTACTACCCCTATCTCTACAACAATCTTGAATACTCTCTTTAGCGCAGCCAAATGGGACGATTTTCGTGATCCCTCCCACAGCTCCCTACTCTGACAACACCCTTCTTCCAACAATGTCTCCAAAAACAAGTAGGTAAAGTCTCTTTCCGTAGCCGACCCGACCGCTCCCGTCTTGTCACAGTAACATCCGAAAACCAAGCTATAGCATTAACAAAACTAACTGACCTATATGGTAACCCCATCCTTGCAGAACCCCATCCAACTCTCAATACTTGCACCAGAACAGTTTCAATCTCCCCAGCAAATTGCCCAATCTATGACAAAGATTGGTCAGACTGTGGAGAAGACCTACTTGCCTGTCTCACAGACTATGATGCAACATCAGTACAATGCTACTCTATTCCCCCCAGAGGTCATCGAAAGAAACCCACTAACATAGCCAAAATTACCTTCCGTAGACATGACCTTCCCTTTAACGTCTACATAGGAGGAGAATCCCTCCCTGTTCGTCCATACCAACCTCCTCCATGTCAGTGCCAAAATTGTTGGCGTCTAGGACATCCAGCCAAACATTGCCGTTCCACAGCCAGATGCCCACTATGTGCTCAACCTGGCCATACCCGATCTAACTGCTCTGCACAATCACGCACATATGCCAACTGTGGCGGATCCCATAATGTATTTTATAGGGGCTGTCCCACCTACAAATTTGAGTCTGAGGTAGCAACTCTCAGATTCAAACTTGGACTCACACTACGTGAAGCCAGACAGGAAGCACGTCGACGTGGTTTCTCTCTTACTCCTTACTCCAGTAATACTGCTCATTCTACCAATTCTCCTAAGCCCACCCCCCCTACATCTAACTCCCCCTCTTCTACCTCCTACCTTCCCCAGTCAAACTCTTTTGCCATCCTAAACCCAGACACTCCAATCTCTACTACAGATACTCCAATCACCACTACAACCCCAACACCTTCCCCTCTCCCTCCTCGCACTACCCGTAACAGACAGAACACAAACACCTCCACCTTCCTTTGCCCCTACGCTTGAGACACCAATCCTCTCTTCCCCCCCCACACAAGAAATCCTTTATCCCCCAAAACTCCCCAACCAACTCCTCAGAAGAAACTATTGAAAATATTCAAGATTACTTAATGAAAACTGACACTCAACCTCCAAATCTTACAACTCCTGCTCCTTTCACACTCCAAGTAACTGGTGATATCCATCCTCCTCCTAACGATATCCCCCCTACACCCTATCCTCCTAACCCCTCCCAACACAGCCATCCCCCCCGACCCCAACCCCGCCCACATTAACCCTCCCACCATCCCCTCTATCCCTTCCATTCCCTCCTGGATACACACGTGAATCCCTTATGTAACCCTCCCACCATCCCCTCTATCCCTTTCACTCCCTCCTTGATACACACGTGAATCCCTTATGTCACAAGTATCCCCTTCCACAGACCCTCTGTCTCCTAATACCCCTCCTAGTAGAACACCAACTCCCACACCTCTCCATTCTCAGACCTCTCGGTCCTTATCCCACCCTCTAGCTGCTTCCCCCTCAAAATCTCCAAAACGTACTACAATCTATATCACTAAAGTATAACTATCCTTCATTGGAATATTTGCGGTTTCCGCTCCCACAGACCTGACCTTTGTCATATCCTTTCCTCTTATAACCCATCTATTGTATGCCTTCAAGAGACCTTTCTTACACATCCTCCAATACCAATCCCCAATTATCATTTTGTCTCTTCCCCACATTCCCTTTATGTCTCGTCCATACTTACCTCTGCTTTTCCCCACCTATCCTCCCTTCACCGACCTCCCAACCTATCAGACATCCTTACAGAATCCCACACTTTCTGTTTCAACAACCTATTCTCTTTCCTCAAACGCATACATATCCTCCATCTAATCTAACTCCTTACCACACCCGACTCTAACCCTTTCACTCACCAATTCCTTTGCCCAGCTTAGACAACTAATCACTAACTCAACCACCCTTCCCTAACATTAACTATAGTGCTACATGACCTTAGATGTCTAGCAGCACATTTATCTTGCTTTTAACCATTAACCATTAACCATTCAACAACATGGGGAGCAAATTGAGAATCAATAATGAAATTCTACGATATTTACACAAAACCCAAAATAGAATATGGTATCTCAATCTTCGGTACAGCCAGTAACACAGAAATGAAAAAAATATAAATTATACAAAATGATGCTTTAAAAATAGGTACAGGCTGCATAAACACCACCCCAATATTAGCATTATACACTCTCACAAATAAAATGCCCATCAAATACAAACAAAAAGAATTGGAGTGTATGCAAATGATGAAAATACTAGAAAAACAAGAGAATAACCAAATGAATGTAGAAGAATATAACCCCCAAAAAGATAAGAGAGGCCTAGTACAAAAAGTAATAGAAACTTGCAAAGAGTTACAAATAACAATAAAAACAAAAACAATACCAAACATAACCCCTATTCCACCATGGTTTGATATTACAAAAAACGTAGAAACTAACTTCATAGACGATCTAACAAAATATGTCCCAGAACAAATAATTAAGAGTCAATTTTTAAAGATGGAAAACACGAGATGTTTAAATTATAAAAAAATATTCACAGATGGCTCAAAATTAAGCACAAACTCAACCTCAGCAGCCATATATATCCAAGACAAAAATATAACAATAAAATGGAAATTACCTGATGAAACAGAAATAATAGAGGCAGAACTTTTTGCAATAAAACAAGGAATTACCTATATCCAGAACAGATTAGTAACATCAGTAATATTTTCAGATTCGAAGTCAGCCTTACAACTAATATCAAACTTAAAACCTAAAAACTATAAACAAATTATATTTGAAATACAGGCAATGATATATACACATACAAACCAAAAACAAATACTAACAAGACAGTGGATACCATCACACAAAAACATAAGAGGTAATGGAATAGCTGATCAAGCGGCAAAAAAGACGCATAACATAACTAATCCCATAACGATACATGAGGACGTGCATGCGTACCCACACGCACACACGCACACACACACACACACACACACCACACACACACACACACACACACTCACACTCACACTCACACTCACACTCACACTCACACTCACACACTCTCACTCACTCACTCACTCACTCACTCACTCACTCACCACTCACACTCACTCATCATCACTCACTACTCACTCACTCACTCACTCCACTCACTACACACACACACACACACACACACAATAGAACAAATCAAAATTTTAAAATCTAAGAAAATGGAAAACACATTTAAATACAATCCTAAACACAAAAGGCTACATTCTGAAAAATACAGAACCCAACCATGGACAAGATCAAAAAGCAGAAAAACAGGTATTTGTATAACCAGACTCAAAACAACACATACAAGATTGAACCAGCACCTACACAAAGTAAAAATAGTAAATGACCCATCATGGTGCCATTATCAAGAAGAAAACAGAACACACAATACTACAATGTCCAAGATTCCATTCTCACAGAACACAGTTGATGGAAGCTCTGAAAAGAATCAAAATAAACAACCCTAATATAGATCTATTATTCACAGGTGCTGATCTCTCACCAGTAAAGAAGTACTACATTTTAAGATGCACAAAAAAAAAAAAAAAAAACTAATAGAGATATATAAGAAAAAAAGAAATAATGTAGATCCAAGGGATATAGACTATACAAAGTGTAATTACCAGGGTGTCTTGAATATACCATGAAATAGAATTTTATTCACCCAATGTATTTTATGCTTTTAATATTAAACTGACAGTCATTTCTACCAAAGTTAAGCCATGAAAGTGAATGTAGCTGTAGTACTCCAAGGGAACCTGGTTACAGTAATATGTATGTTCTTCCACTTTAAACTTGGGGCTTGAAAGAGGTTGGAGGGACAGGTTTGCTGCATAGCTTAATTGATCTTCCCTCAACCTTCCCTCATGCACATTTGTATATGTATTTTCAGGTGCTGGTGAAAATATGTGAAAAAAAGGAAAAGTAATGGGAGAGTGTATGCAAATGCAAAAAGTAAAAAAAATAAAAAAAAAAAAAAAATAAGTGCAAATTTTAATCTTTATGAACAGTTAAAACAGCTGAGAAAAAGAAGTAAAAACTAAAGAGAAAAGATATGAAGTCAGTGTGTATGAAATTTTACACATACCCCACAAAAATCCTCCATGTATTCAGGGCATGGTAGAGCATATGACTAACACATGGAGCCCCGTGCCAAGTCTATCCTGCACTCTATATTGAAAGTGAATTCGGGGAGGATTCTTATTTCTTGATGTAGGAGTTGGGGCGGCTGCTTGCAACCCCTGCGTTCAGTAGTACAGTGAGAATTATATTATGTTATTATATTATTACTAGTTTACCCTGGAATTTCCCTAGTACCTTTCATGCCCTCCCTGCTACTGTGGCTAAGAATGTAAGGGTCTAGAGACTTTCCGCTGAATAATTCCTATATATGTGTACTAGAGGGTGAGAAGCATTCATCAATACCATAATCATGATGAGTTATGTGAAGGTATCGTGAAAAATTATCATACATATATACATGGTATATATAATGTATATAATATATATAATGTATAAACATACATATATATATACACATATACATATATATGTAAATATGTATACATATATAAAAACAATTACATGTATATAAATACATATATATACACATATACACACATTCTTATATAAATATCATCATCATCATCATCAAGGAGGTAACGCCGACGGGTGCATCCACCCTTCACTTCCAGCCACGAGGATCCCTTGAGGCAAGTTTCCAGGCAGGCCCACAGCCCATCTCTAATTCCTCGAGACAGGTCTCGCCAAGCTGCCCAAGCCATGATCTCCTGGGTCATCCCACGGGCCCTCCTCCACCAGGTTTGTCTCGCAGAGAGAAAACCCTGATGGGCGGGGTTTCGTCCACAGGGAAAACGAGCTAGGTGACCAATATAGCCTGAGTTGGCAATCCCAGATTATGCAAGTAACGGGGTCCATGCCAGTCAGGGTGTAACCGCCGGTTGTACCCCATGATCTGGCGAAGGGACTTGTTACAAAAGGCATCAAGAAAAAGACTCCAAGACTTTTGGATAGCGTCCAGGTTTTGCTTCCATAGAGCAAAACTGGCAGTATCAAGGCCTTGAAGACAAGCAGCTTGGTCCTTCTGCATAGGTACTGACATCTCCAAATGCTCTTGTTGATCGAGTTCATGGCTCCTATTGCCAGACCAATCTGTCTATTGACCTCTTGGTCTGACAGCCCAGAGATACCAGACTGCGCTACCAAGATATGTAAAACTCTCTGTAACTTCAACATCCTCGGCCAAGTATTGATCGACTGAATGGTTCCCCTAACAGGCCCCAAGTCCTGAATCTTGGTTTTTGGTTCAGGAGACCTCTAGGCCTAATGGCTTCGCCTCATTGTTAAATGCATCAAGAGCCACCGCCAGTGTTTCCCAAAGGGACTCAGATAGGATAGCAACATCTTTGGCAAAGTCAAGGTTTGAGACCTTGATATTGCCCAGTGTTGCTCCACACTGACTTTGGTTAGTAGCTCTGCCCTTTTATCCAGTTCTTACAGGTGTTGAAAAGTGTTGGTGCAAGGGACACAGCCTGCCTCACCCCTAAATTAACCGGGGAAGAAGTTCAACAGACCCCACCACACTTTACAGCACTTTCAGTACCAGTATAAAAGGTTTCCTATTAGGCCAATAATCTGTTTTGGGCTGGATCTCCCATAGCGTTTCGCAATGCACCGAGTCAAACGCCTCTTGAGTTTGATGTAGGTTGCAAGCAATCCACAACCAAACTCACGACAGCGTTCCACAATTACTCGAAGCGCTAGTATACAGTCTATTGTGGACTTGCCAGGAGTAAATCCAGACTGCCCCAGTCTCTGATGCCTCAGTAGGTGGTTGTGGATCCGTTTCAGAAGATTGGGCGAGAACCTTGCCTGGTGTGCTGGGCAGTGTAATGCCAGGGTATTTTGCTACAACCCCAATGATCCCCTTTCCCCTTCCAGAGAGGGTTTGACCACACCCCTCAGCGGGTCAGGGGGAATGGTAACAGACTGTCAGATGCAGTCAGGACTGCATGCAGGCCCCGAGCCATAGGTTACCCCCCACCCTTTTAGCAGTTCAGCAGGGATATCACATATGCCAAACAGCTTTCCACTCTTAGCTTGGAAATTGCCATCCTAACCTCTGTTAGGGTAGGAGTTTCCTCACTGATGGGTGGGTCCGGCACAGGCACTGTGATATAGCTTGCAATCCAAGCTAACTGTTGGAGGGTCTAAACCCGGGAAAAGCTGCTCAAAAAAACTCACCCAATGTTCACAAACCCCCAAAAATGATCTGAGATGATCCGTCCATCCGCTTTATCGGACTTTCAGTCATCTGTGAGGAGAGCTTAGAGTTCAGTTTTCTCAGGGCTTGGTAGCAGGGCAAAGTCAATACCAAGAAATGGCCTTCAACCTCCTCAGCAAGATTCCTGATGAACTGGTTTTCCCTTTTCCCTTCTCAGCAGTGTCCAAACCAAGGAGCGATGCAAGACTTCATTACCCTTCAGCCGAGCCCTTTTGACACGCCTTCAGTGGCCTCTAATGTCTCCAGGGAGATGGAATTCTGCCTTGCCCTCGCCAATGGACTCCTGAGTTGCTTTCGAGTGTTTACGCACTTGAAGAGCTCCCACAGAGTAAAATGGGTCCATCAGGTTGTCAAGTTCTGTGAATCGGTCCGAGACTGCCATGGTAAACCCACGGCCACACTCCTCCTCCCTTAGTGTGTCCAGGTGAATTACCTTTGGGTGGCCACTGGAGGGATGGGAGTTTTGAAGTGGACCCACAGGATAGCCACAACCAGCCAATGGTCATTGCCACAGAACTCACGCTCCAGAACCCCTGCAGTTCTGGAGGGTCCTTCATCGCGTGCTAACAAGAATATTGGGCATCTCCTTGGCCACTGTACCCGTATTGCTGTACCATGCCCAGCAATGCGGTTTGGAACGCTGGCACCAGGAGCCAGAGATCCTCTTTTTCTGGGACCTAGCAAAGCCCCATAGAAGGAGGCTATTGTCGCTGCTGAGATCAGCTCCTGACCCATGGGGGCAGACAGGCATCTCATAGCCAGCTCGGTCACAGCTTTGGGTATACCGCATTGAAGTCGCCCAGAACAATGCGAAAAATCTCATCAATTTTACATACATCAGTAGGGGCGTATACAGCAATAAGAGACATAAAGCCAAAAGCATGCTTCAGTCCCCAGTGCCATGATACGCTCATCAACGGTTCACCTTTAACTACTGAGGGCTGAAATCAGCTGGAGATGGCTATGGCTACACCTTGGAGGTGATGACCATCACTGCGGCCAAACCAATACTAGGTGTACCCACCCACACGGATCGTGCCGTACCAGGGCCTTTCACCTCTGAGAGAGCACCCACCTCAACTCCCAGTTGCTTCAATTCCCGCATAACAGAGGTAACCGCTCATCCTTCCGCAAGAACCGAATGTTCCAAGTACCTTCCCAGAAAGCACGCCTGAGGTTAAGTCTCGGTGGTCACTCCGGGTTTCAAAGCCACCTCTGCCGCCCCGCCAAACACTGCCCAAATAAAGGGGGTCGCAGGCTGTCGGACCACCCATCCGACTGGGTTCCCGAGGGGTTTGCCCCACAAGCTTCATGGTGGGTTGGCCACCAGCCGGGGCGCAGGTGGGGCGAGTAACTCTTGTTCCAATCCTGTGCCCCTACATTTGCCCTCCCAGCGGGACCCACTTTCTGGGGGGAGGAGGACTAGCAAGCCCACCTCCCCCGAGCCGCCCCATTACCCCTGGGTTTGGGTAGAGGCAGGGGTTGGTATGGAGCCAGGGCGTGTCCACACGCTGGTGGGCCATAGCTCCGTACCTCTGTGCCTCCTGCTGCTCCGAGATCCCCCACAGTTTAGCCTGGAACCCCAAGGTGCTCAGTTACCCTGGTGGCCCTGAGGGGGCACTGCAGAAGTCTTGATGATGGAGAGGGTGTGACCTGGCAGGGGAAGGCTTATGCAAAAAAATGCTTCCTTTTTCACACTGAGCTAGCTAGTGGGGGAAGTTGCAAGCGAGAAAACATGCAAGCACTTAACATATCTAGGCTACCACACCATTGCTTCAACATCACCTTGCAGGTGAAGCACCCACCCTATACATATATATACACATATATAACATGTATACACATATACACACATGTATATAATTATATAAAATATATATGTTTTATATATATATGCATACACATATATATGTATATATATGCCTATATATATACATATAGATAGATAGATATAAAGATACAGATATTACATGTGTGTGTGTATGTGTGTGTCTGTGTGCACAACACACACACACACACACACACCCCACACACACACGCACACACACACACACACACATATATACAGCATACATATATATATATATACATTTCATACATACATACATATTTTTATTTATTATATAAAATAATATTAATTAGATTTCATATTTATATGTATGTATGTGTGGAATTCATGTTAAACAGATTGCGAGTGAACAACGAAGGGAAAAGGCCTTTCAGCATATTCGTGTGTTTTTTTGTACTTCCCTCGTTTTTTCTACTCGCAACATGTATGTATGTGTAAATATTTAATGTGTTGTGTGTGTGTGTGTGTGTGTTGTGTGGTGTAGGGATGTAAAGTATGTATGTATGTATGTATTGTATGTATGTATGTATGTATGTATGTATGTATGTATGTATGTATATATTATATATATATATATATATATTATATATATATATATATATATATATTATCTAATATAAAATGTGTATATATGTATATATTATATTATATATATAATATATAATATATTAATATTTTTATATATATATAATATTTTCATATTTTATGTGGATATTTATGTATATGTTATATATATGCATCATATATATGAGAATATAGATAGATAGATAGGCTATAGATATATAAAATTTATATATATGTGTATGTGTATATAAAATACATAAAATATGTTGTATATATATTTACATATGTCATAAAAGATTATCCTAGTTGTTACAGTAGACCATTAGTCTAAAACACTTGTTTTGACAGATATTTTCCCTTTTTATTTTTTTTTTCTTTTTTTTTTTCAAAGCTTATGAGAAAATATTTCCAGTGCTTTTTTTCTTCTTCTTCTCTTCTTCTTCTTCTTCTTCTTCTGCTCTTCTTTGCAGTTCTGCCGGCTGTTTAGAATTAGATACAGAACTGCAAACCAATGCTGCCTTTCCATTGAACTACAGTGACATTCACTTTATAGTATATGAATATTATTAGTATATCATCATCATACACGGTATGCTCTGCTTGACGCGTGGACTCTCACCATAAAATCGCTTACCCTTTTTTTTAAAAAGGGTACTTT
>NC_051387.1:29398433-29407310 GCF_015228065.2 Penaeus monodon | reverse complement strand
ACGACTTAGTTAATAATCTTTCGTTTCATACCTCTGACTACTCATATAGGGCTGAGGCATTTACCCTGAAAGATTTTAATTCTTTTTTTTTCTCTCTCTCTAAAAAAGAAAGGATTATCTTAGCTCCTTAACTAATTACTTATCATATAATAAAATATAAATCAGTGCTGAGAGCCATATCAGTAATGTCAGTTACTCCTCTTGACATGCTTCATTTTCTTCTTGGTATCATCTAATATAGTTCTATGTCTTACCTTTTCTTTCTAAGTTGAAGTTCCAATTCTTCGTGTCTTGCCCCATGTGAAACCATTGCCGAAATGTTCTTTTCTAGGTCAGTCTTTAGGTCATCTAGGGTTATTTTGCTTGATTCTCGTACTTCATCATATTCTTCACGTAATTCTGTCCTTGTAGTTAAACACAAAAAAAGTTCCCCCCAAAAAGAGAAAAGGTTTTCACATACATACATATATCCATACATACATGAACATGCTAACAAACAAACAAACACTTACACATAGTACTTTGGTTGCCAACAGTATTTTGCTTTACCTTTATCTATCAACAGTACAAATGTTGGAAAGAAAATCAGCAACAATCAAGATGTCCTCTACATCTGGTGTATTATGGAATACTGTACAACTTACATAATCCAAAAGTATATCAAACCTG
This sequence comes from Penaeus monodon, assembly GCF_015228065.2. Classification (NCBI taxonomy): domain Eukaryota; kingdom Metazoa; phylum Arthropoda; class Malacostraca; order Decapoda; family Penaeidae; genus Penaeus; species Penaeus monodon. The sequence goes on along the minus strand of NC_051387.1, from coordinate 29,406,641 downwards.
CAACTATTGACCATCTCCTCTTCAGCTGTATTAAGTTCTTCCAACCGTTTTCTAAGTGAAGAGATAACATCTGTCCTCGTTCGAAGGCTCTCTTCCCTATCAGACTGCATCTCCAGGAGGCAGTTCTCTAAGCGACTCACACTTTCTCCTGAGTTCTACAGTATAAATAGATAAATGAATATATATTGTTAGGGGAGGGGCAGAAAATCAAAATACCATTAAAAACCTTAAATTCAAGAAATGAAAGAATGTAGTTACTGACCTAAACAGTCATCTGAATATTCTTTTTGCCAAATTTGTATATTCTTTTTTAAGTGAAGAGAGGAAGTGAATCCGAAAAAAGACCAAACATTATCCACCGACACCAATATGTTGAACTTACTGACACTGTGGTTTTGTTTTGTTAATTTTGTATACAAATTAAATGTCTTTGGAACACTTAAGTCATCAAGGAATCAATTACCTGATCTGACCTGTTTACCTCATTTCTTGACTTTCTACAAAATATTAAAGTTAAGTTAAGTTAAGTAAGTTTATTTACCACCCTGGCTATCTGCTCAGGCGTGGGCAATCATGATTACAGTTTTACATATATCTGACATTGTACAGTAGTCTGTAACTACTGTAGTTGTACAAGGTAAAATATAAATATAAATCATACATCATACAAAAATTATTACTTACATATGCTTTTGCCACTGTGTTTGAATAACACTGTTATTTGCATACGGGAGTTATCACATAGTAAATTTAGGGTATAGTACGAGTATATCTTCCAATGTATCAGATGAAATGAAATATTCACATAGTTCTTTATACCTCATGTTAGGTGGTCTGAAAGGCTGTATCACATGACATTCCGAGATATAGTGCTCAAGCATTCGTTTGTTTTCTTCGTTACACAGTCTACATCTAGATTCATCTGCACTTCTTGCACCGTGCAGTTGCCAGTAACATTCTGTAACCTAAACGTATTCTGGCAATAACCACGTCACACTGTCTGGTTTGACTTCGGTGCCACCCATAGGAAGGCTTGCCATCCCTATACTGATCGTAGTGCCTTATGGTACAGCTTTCAGGCCTTTGAGTGTTAATCAGATCTACTAGTTTTTCTTATGAGAACTTTTCAATATATGTGCAACCCTAGCAAGAGGCATCCCAAGATCTATGTTCACAATATCGTTGCTGCAGGCTTCTTTCGCCAATTTGTCTACGTGGTCGTGCTTGCGTATGCCAACATGAGATGGTATCCATACAAACTGAATGTTAAAATTACGCTCTGTTGCATGGGTTACGTTACGCTTAATGCAACTCACAATTTCTTCATCGCCACCTGCTTTGAAAGAATTTAGCGTCCGAAGAGCACTTTGAGAGTCACAGAAAACTACTCCAGAGCCCCTAGACATTAAGAATTCCGTTGCGAGGAGTATACCTGCCAGCTCCGTTTGTGTAGTGCTGGCCCAGTTTTGTATTCTCATATTAACTTGATGTTGTAGTAAGCCATTTTTGTATACAGCGCAAGCACAACCAGCTTTGTATCCAGACTGTACGGATCCGTCGGCGTAACACTCATATGCATCATCACCCATAGATTCTGTGTGTTCCGTTACCTTTGCTAGCGCAATTTGTTTCAACACACAGTTATGCACCCTGTTTTTTTGTGGTAGACATGTAAGGTGCACGATCAATGTTGAATTTTTCCATGGTGGAATGGAGCGACCTTTTGGTATTTACTAATTGGAACATTGAGTTTTATAATGTTCATGGAGATTTTGTGTATCAGAGGGCGCGCGTGTGTGTGATTTGTCACGTCTACTTGCGTGATTTTATGTTGCAGTTGTTTTTGGAAATCTGAGAGATACGAGGGTTCCCTCAGAGCTTTGACCCCAAATATGGTGGAAATAAATATTATTCTATCAGAAATGGATGGTAAGTTTAATTCTGATCTCATGTTTACTATCCTTGCTGTTCTCGGGTCCCGAGGATAATCCTCATAGCTTCATTTTGCACTACCTCCAAACTACCTATTTCTGATTCCTTACACTGCAACAAGTGCAGTGCATGGTAGTCTACAACTGACCTTATAAAAGCCAAGTAAAACAGTCTAGCGAGCTTAACATTGATGCCATGTTCTCTTCCGACAAGAACTTCCAAAGGTTTCAATCTCTCCCAGAGTCTCTTCTTTAGAGAGAGGACCAGGTCTGCATCATTTACATTCACCCCGAGATATTTATACTTGTGGCATATGTCAAGCTCCTGGTCACCTATGCGAAAAGTGGGTGGGGGTATGATACATGGGTTTAGAGCCATTGTTTTCTCAGCGGAAATGACTAATCCACCACTCATGTGCCTTTGCTGTGATTCTGTCGAGAATTATTTGCATCCTCACTTGTGATGATGCTCTGACGCATATGTCATCAGCATAGCATATAATGGATTCACCATCCCCAAGTGGGATATCTGCCACCAGCTTGTGCATGAGGACATTGAACAGCATAGGGCTGAGAACTCCTCCCTGTGGCGTCCCAAGTTCAAAAGACTGTGAAGTGGAACTTCTCACTCCCTGAACAGGACACTTGCAGATCTGTTCGAGAGATACATTCTAATCCAGTTCAATATCTTACCCGGATCCCAAAAGCTTACTAATTGTTCTAGGATAACTTCTCTGTTTGCAATGTCAAAAGCTGACTGAAGGTCAAGAAAAACAGTGTGCTTCCCTGGATTAGAGCTTGAAAAGTACTCTGCAAAGTAGTGTTGTGTGCTACATCCGATAGAAATCCGTACAGTCTGTGAGATAATTTACCTTGTAACCTGTACCTGAGTCTGTTCAAAATTATCCTTTCTAGAACTTTGCATACACATGAGGTTAATGAAATTGGTCGGTATTTATCAGTGTTTGATTTCGGTATAGGGATGATCAGACTGCGTGTCCAGGAGCCAGGCAGAATACCTTGTGACAAACTTAACCTGTATAGGTGCAAAAGGGGATTACCAGGTACCTGAGCTATAAGGCGGAGGACACTATAGGTAATTCCATCCTCACCTGGGGCGGACGCTTTTCCTTTGATCAGTGCATTGTTCAGTTCCCACTTAGTAATCTCGGCAAAGTCTGAGGGGTCAGTATCAGAACATCCAATCTCAATGGCAAATTTGCGTGCAATTTTAGATTGACTAAGGTGATCCTGAATATTTGTGGGAAGTGAGCTCAATTTGGACGCTCCAGCCCATTGACTAAGGAGCATATCTGCTTGTGCAAGAGGACTATGGAACTGGGGGGTGTTAGTTGGTTTGCCTGAAATTCGATTAATTTTTTTCTGGACCTCCGACATTGAGTTGTTATTGTTAATGCTTTGTAGGAACTGTTCAAAGTGTTCATTTCTGAAATGAGTTTTTAATTCCGTAGGTTTTTGTTAGCCTTAAGAAATTCAATAAGGTTGTCACGGGTATTATCCTGCTTGTAGATATCATAAAGCTCCTGAACTCGCTTTTGTTCCCTTAATAATGTAGGGTCACCGACCCACTTAGGTTGTTTGCAGCGTTGTGAGTTGCTGTTCTAGAAGGTTTTCTTTGGACAGACCCAAGTGTTGTAGTAATCAGTGACCACTGTTGTCATGTCCATGGAAAATTTATCAACACTTGTTACTGTGTAATCATTGTACCAGTCATAGATACGTGATTTAAAGTGATGCTCAAGGTAAGGGGGATAGAAATTTTGACCCTATTTGTTTTTGGTGACTGAGTATTATCAACAGCGTATCTCGTTACTATTGCAAAGTGGTCACTGATTAGCTCTGTTGCAAGCATGCTTCTGACGTTTCCATGCACAAGATCCCTTCCTATTACATAATCTAGCCTGCCCCCGCCACGTGAGTTTGCCTGTCTGTATCATATACTGTCATAGATCTGTTGTTCACAAAATGTCGGAACTCTTCGCCATTTTCATTGCATTGACTATCTCCAAATGTATAACGTCTAGCATTAAAATCTCCCATGCATATTGTGCCGTGATTCTGAAAGTTGGGCAGTGAATCAGTCTGAAACTTTCTACACCTTGCGTATACATTGTACAGAGAGAAAAACCCAGAGGCTGTTCGAATATGTAAATGCTGATACTGCACATTATTGTCATTAGATTTCTGCACCAACTTATGCGGTATGGTGTCACTGACATAAGTCAATAGGCCTGTCATTCCTGTGTTCGTATAGGAGTGGTAGCCTCTAATTCTAGGGGCGGTTTTTATTTAGTGACTGATGTGAAGGGCTCTTGTAAACAGATAACGTCAACATTATTGTTATGAATATAGTAAAGCAAGTCATTAATTCTACGGTTGACACCACGTATATTCCATGAAAGAAAAGTAATTGTTTTCTTGTCCCCCATCACACCCTATGTTTAACTGATTGGTCAAATTTCTGTTTGATGAAACTCTTTAGTCTGCATATTTCTTGTACTGCATTACGTATTTGTGTTGTATCTTCTTTATTTATCTGTTTGCGCGCTTTCCGCGTATTGATACTATACGCATAATCCGTACCTGATAGCATTTTCTGAGTGATGTCCCACAGATCGGCCGTTTCCTTCGCATCTTCGTCAGCGTCATTTTTACGGTCATTGTCGTCACTGTTTTCAGATGGTCCGCCGTGCGTAATAATAATATCAGAGACCTCATTCGTATTGTCAGCATCACTAACATCATCAGAACGCACGTGCGTAATAATAATATCAGAGACCTCATTCGTATTTTCAACATCACTGACATCACTAACATCATCAGAACGCACATTTTCCCTGTCTACACGATCACTTTTGTTCTCCATTATCCTTTTTTTCAATTCAGCAATCTCTTGCCTGATGCTTTTTTTCATTTCAGCAATCTCTTGCCTGATGCTTCTTATTTCCTCGGCCGTATCCATGTCTTTTTCACCAATGGTTTCTCCAGTGGCACTGTTTCCTAGGATGGGGAATCCCCCTGGCAGTTGCGGGAATTCCTGTGGGTTGGTGACGTCACGCGGCCCAGGGTGGGTGTGTGTGGCTGGGCTGGGCATCGCCACTCCGCGGTCGATGGGTACGGTCGGGGCAGGTGGGGGGGGGGTGCTCGTGGCGGTTTGTGGGGGCAGTTACGGTGCCAGGCCGTCACACCTTCCGCTCTGCACCTGACGCACCTCTTCACGATGGTGGCGGCGTCCTCATTGTCGTTGTCCTTTCCGTCGTTTCTTGCAAGGCAGTCCTTTGCCTGGTGAGCTCCTGCACAGACAGCACACGCTGTGTCCTTCCTGCAATATTTAGCTACGTGGCCATAACCTTGACACTTGTAGCAGACTACAACCTCTGAGCACCACGGTCGAATGGAGCTCGGCTCTATGTATCTTCCAAAGAATTGGTACTCTGTAGGTGGCGGCTGTTCACCGCTCCATACAATGATGAGCCTGTTCAAGGGTTGTCCGTCCTTATAGATCCTCCGGGCTTTAAAAACGCCCGGAAGATGCAGTGCTTCCTCAGCGGCCGCCTCCTTCGGAAACCTGGTAACCAGGTATTCCCCGTATTTTTTCTTTTAGGCTGAAACTCGTCTTTGTTCTGCAGAGAGATCCCCGCAAAAGTGCCATTAATCATCAGGGCCACATATTGTTGTTGTTCTCGTCGTACATAGACGTAGCGCGAGGATATCCATCTCCCCTGCACCATGTCTAGCGGGCCTTCCTCTTGGAGGGGCGGCAGCTGGCTGACCTCCCTCATCCACCTTATTTTATTGACGGAAGTCGTGTCCTCAGGAAAGGCCAGTCTAATGTACCTCTCCCGGGGGGCGATGGGTTCGCGCTTTTGGGTCGTTCCGTTTGCTTTCTTGGTCAGGTTGCTGGTGTTATTCGGCATGGTTTTCACTTTTTTCCTTCTGGTCTGAACGAGTTGGAATCCCTCGTTATCAGCATCAGGGTCGGCAGTCGAATCCACATCGTTCACATCCCTATGTTCGGTGGAATCAATCCCTCCCATAGAGTGGAGGGTTGAGGGGGTGGTAGTTGGCACTGGTACTGGGGGGGCATCGAGCACGTCCCCACCCTCATCCATGGTAGGACAGTGAGGGGGTGGTTGTCCCGTCCGCTTCTTGGGTGATTAATTCCCTGCGGTCGGGCGCGGGGAGGGTGCGAGCGCCAGGTCAAGTGCTGTCACACATACATTCACCAGGTCTCGCCAACGGTCGTTGGTACAGCACCCTGTTACCTTAGCATCACACTCAGTATTCGTAATTTTTACTAGGCACTGTTTTTTCTGGAGTCCCTGACCATAATATCCGACACAATTTGGTGTATGTACACACACACACACCACGCACACTCTGAGTATAAGGACAACCCAGTTGAGGGGGTTTATCCCCGTAAAATCGTCCAGAACACAGGAGAAATCCTGATGACGTCCTGCTTTGGTGTTACTAGGCTTACAACTGTACAAAATATTATCATTATTACTAATACTACTTTCACTATAATATTAAGAGCAATAATAACAGCATTATTAGAATAAAAACCTTTAATAAAGGGGGGGGGGGGAAGATTTATTACTATCATAATTATTACTACTACTATCATCATCACCATCATCAAGGGGCAAATGCCGACGGGGGCGCATGGCCACATCCACCCTTTGCTTCCAACTACGAGGGTCCCTCATGGCGTGTATCCAGGTAGGCCCTCAGCCCATCTCTAATTCCTCGCGACAGGTCTCGTCGAGCTGACCAAGCCATGACCTCCTGGGTCATCCCACAGACCTCCTCCACCCAGGGTTGTCTCGCAACGAAACAAGCTGATGGGCAGGGTCATCCATAGGGAAACGAACTAGGTGCCCATATAGCCTGAGTTGGTGATCCTGGATTATGCAAGTAACAGGTCTCATGCCAGTATCACAGTGTGACCGCTGGTTGGACATGTGGTCCTGCCAACTGTACCCCATGATCCGGCGAAGGGACTAGTTACAAAAGGCATCAAGACAAGAATCCAAGACACTGGATAGCGTCCAGGTTTCGCTTCCATAGAGCAAAACTAGCAGTAACGAGGCCTTGAAGACATGTAGCTTGGTCCTTCTGCATAGGTACTGACATCTCCAAATGCTCTTGTTGATTGAGTTCATGGCTTCTGTTGCCAGACCAATCTGTCTATTGACTTCTTGGTCTGACAGCCCAGACATATGGACTACGCTACTAAGATATGTAAAACTCTCTGTAACTTCAACATCCTTGACTGAACGAGTTCCCCTAACAGGCCCCCAAAGTCCTGAATCTTGGTCTTGGTCCAGGAGACCTCTAGGCCCAAGGGCTTCGCCTCATTGTATCAAGAGCCACCACCAGTGACTCCAGGGACTCAGATAGGATAGCAACATCATTGGCAAAGTCAAGGTCTGAGACCTTGATATTGCCCAGTGTTGCACCACAATGACTTTGGCTAGTAGCTCTGCCCATTATCCAGTCCATGCAGGTGTTGAAAAGTGTTGGTGCAAGGACACAGCCTTGCCTCACCCCTGAATTAACAGGGAAGAAGTTCAACGGACTCCCACCACACTTTACAACACTTTCAGTACCAGTATAAAGGCTTGCTATTAGGCCAATAATCTGCGTTGGAATTCCCGAGTCTCAGGATCTCCCATAGCGATTCGCAATGCACCAAGTCAAACACCTACTTGAGGTCGATGCACAGGTATTGTGACATCGCTTGCATCCAAGCTAACTGTTGGAGGGTCTACCTGGTACAACTGCCCAAAATACTCAGCCCACTACTACTACTATTATCATTATTAGTAATATTATCATTACTATAGTGACCTGTTTTCGTGATCTCTCTCACCTCACATATCAGAAAAGCCATGTGTGCCTTCTCTCATAGTAGTTCCACTGTCCTCAGCTGAATCCAACAGGTCTACAGCCGTGACAATGACAAAGTGACCTTAGAACACGCAAATCCCACCCTTATTGCTTGTAAACAATTCCCATACTGTTATTTTGTTGTCTTTGTGTACAATTAAGTGTTGTTTATACTCAAAATGTTCCTCAAAAAATGCTTATTCTGAATCACTAAGTATGTTACTGCTATCATTATCGACATTCAAATGTCTTTATGTTTTGTTAATACTCAGCAATTTTGTCTCTGTATCTCGAAGCTTTTTAGTCTTGTAAACACCATAACTCTCTTCTTACACCCAACTGTATAGGTACTTGTTACATA
>NC_051387.1:29383765-29398333 GCF_015228065.2 Penaeus monodon | reverse complement strand
AAGGTAAATCATAGGTCTATTTTTATTTGATTTTTTTTTGCTTTAATATAGGCTGGCCAAGGTCCATTTCCCCTTCCTTTCCCCCCCAAAAAAAAGCCTGGCCGGCCCCCTTCTTCTCTCCCCAAAACAAAAATCTTTAAATTACTAAAATTAAAGGGCCAAAACATAAAAATAATAAATTTTTTTTTTCAAAATCAAAAAGTCATCCATTTAAATTTTGGGTAAAATCCCTTTTTTTTTTTTTTTTTTTTTTTTTTTTTTTTTTAAAAAAAAAAATTTTTAAATCCCAATTAAAACCACTTTTAAAAAGCTATTTTCAATTTAATCCTTTTTTGAACATTTTCACTGGTTTTTAATTACAAAAGGAGGTTATCACATAATTTTTACGGGAAATTTCTTCTTTCAAAATTTTTTGAGATAAACATATTTTGAATGTTTATACATAACCACTATTTTTACTAAAAATTTTTCTGAGTAGAAATAGTACAACCTCCTGGGTGGTTAAATAGACTCCTAAAACTCTCCTTTTTTTTTCTTACACTCCAATCTTGTTTTCCCCCAAGAGACTTTATAGATTCTAAAGATTTACAGTATCTTTTGATGCAAAGCGATGCCATGTTCATCTGTAAAATATCATCCAATATATCAAAATAGTATTTCTTTGCCCCCAAACCTAAAAATTATTTCTGTTTGGGTGCCCCAATTTTAAAATCTTTCGCTCCTCCCACAAAAATTATCTACGTGCATTAAAAACAGCCACAAATTTTTCCTTCATAAACTAGTAGAAGCAGCAGGGTCGTTTTTTACTCATTATTCCATCTTTAAAAAGAAATTTTTAACTGTGAGATACCCTTCCAGCTACATCATTAAGCTAATACTATTTTTTCAAATTTCCCTACCTTCATCATCATAACCCCACCAAAAGGGGGAACAGATCCTTCATGCTCAAACTTTTCATCTGCAGGAACCTTAAGTCAATTTAATTCACTCCCCCTTTTTTGAAGATGAATAGCAATAAAAATCCCAACATTTCCTTGCTAACAATAGGTGAAAACGATGAAAATCCTCCTTTTTCCCCAAAAATTTCTGGGAAAACCGCTGGTTTATTTTTTTTTTTTCTTATCAAATTTTTTTTTTTCTGTATACCCCGGAACTGTAATGTTTTGGCCCTGTTTGGGAAATTTTCCCCATACCCAAGTTTCCAAATTTTCTTCTTTTTGTTTTCTTTTTCAAATTCCTGATTTTTCTTATTTTCACAAGCCATGTTTTTCACGAGTTTTGCCTTCATCCTCCCCAAATTGGTACCCATTTTTCTACTCTTTGTTCCAGTTATGGTGCATTGTCCACTTGATGCTAAATTTTCCCTCCAACATATTTTCCGTAGATTTTCGCATGCCTATGTATTGTTACCTCCCCATTCTTTGACTCTTTTGGTAAGAACTTCCCCCTTTGTCCAACCCTTTGGGAATTTTAACAATTACACTGCCCCTCTTCTTTTGCTGTCTCAATTTTCTTTTCTCGTTATTCCATAAAATTTTAAAATGTTTCCATCTTTTTCTTCTCATCCTACCTTTTCTTCAAATGTATAAAATTTAAATTGCTTTCGGGGCTCTTAAAATTTGGAGCCAATTTCAAATCACTTTTTTTCCATCGAAAATGACAAGGCTGGTCCTTTCCATTCTTTTTTTCTCTTCTCTCTTAAAAAAAGACTTGATTGCCATTTTGGACCTACCACTGGGCTTTCTTTTTTGGCTTAGTGCATCGATTCTCTTGGGGGTTTCGCAGCATAAAGGCTTTTCTTCCAAAGCTTTTCATTTATGCACTTTGCAACCATTCACTAAATTTGTACCCCAGTGCTGGGGGGTTCATCCTCTGTTTTTGGGAGTTTTTGGGTTTCATCCATTACAACTGAAACCCCCCCGTCTCAGGAGACAATTTTTAGCATTGATGCCCGCTAAAACCACTTTTAAAGACAAATTTTTGGGTTTTCCCTGCCATAAATTTTTTCCCCCATTTCATCTTAATTCCATGATTCCTTTGCAAAGGCCTTATGATGGTAGAATATGCAGCAGTAGCTCCTTAATGTTTTGTTTACATATTTTTCCGAATATGTGTTGGGAAACTCTTCCACCCTGCACACAAAATTTTACGGGGCTCCTAAACCATTCCCCAAATATGTCCCATGATTTTCTCCCTACTTTTTGGGGTTTTTTACTTTTTTTCCCCATGATTTTTAAACCTTTTACCAATTACCTTTGTAGAATAAATCTCTCCTTTCTTATATTTTTTGAGACTCCCCCCCTTTCCCAAAAAAATCCCTTTTACATTTTTACACTCAAGTTGGCCTTGATGGTGCCTTTTTATTTTGATACATTCTCACAGCTTTTTGACCCCCTCTCAGCATAATGAAGCCGTTCTCGTAAATGCCTCATTTTTTAAATAGGAAATTTAAATCACTTGTTAGGGATGACCAAATGTTGGTGAATTTTTTAAATTTTTTTTTCTTTTTTTGCACAAATTCGTAATTTTTTATTTCTTCTGTTTTTTTCCCAAACTTCCTCTCCCCTAGTGGAAGGCAAAAGTTTCCCGATGAAGTGTCCCTTTAATTTGCCTCTTTTCCCAAATTTATTGTGAAAATTTTTTTCCAAACCCGTTTATTTTTGCCCTCTTCATGATTTCTTGCTGAAAGAAAAGGGGAAAAGAAAATTTTACAACATTATGTTTGCTCGTACCATAATGTTCCTGAAATTTTACCTTCTTCATTTACTTAAAAATTACGTCCCAAATTTAAATGTTTTATTTTCCTTTTTTTTTTTATTCTCATTTCTCTTTGAAAAGTTTGTATGTAATTTCAAACCAAACATTTTCCACCACAGAGAACTACATCGTGTCCGGGTAACATAGTTTTAAGGGTCTGTCATTTAACATCAACTCTTTGGACTGTCAAAACGTATTGGCCTTTTCCCCTTTTTTGTACTTTCTCTTTGTCTTTCACAACACATTTTTCGCATACTGAGGCAGATGGTATTCTGATCCACAACTACCCCCTGTTATATTTCCATTTTTTTCACAGAATTTTTTTGTTCATTTTCAAGTCCTTTTGTCACTTCCTCTTCCTTGCCTCTAATCTGCCACGCCTTTCCCCCGTAAAAAACTTCCCCCAGTGTTTTAAAACTGACTCAGATTTTACAACCCCTGCAGGGGGTCTCACCCATACTCCCTCACGTTCCCAATGACATAAAATTTTTGACTTTCCCAAAAAAAAAACCCCCCAATTTTGGTTTTGCTGGGGGGTTGGAACAAAAACCCAAAAAGGGGGTCCCCAAGGACCGCCCCCGTCAATAATTTTGTGTCTTTATTTTCCCCTTCCCCCTTTCTTTTGCCCTTCAAAAACCCCTTTTTTATCCCCCCCTTTTAATTGAGAAACCTTTTTTTGAAAAAAAAGGGTTTGTTTTTTGCCCCCCAACCTCCTAACCCTTTTACCATTTTCCTAAGAATGCCCCAATTTCCCCCCCACCAACACCCACCCCCCCAAACCCAACCCCCCAAAATTTTTTTCCCCCCAATTTCCCCTTCCTGGAAAGGAATCCCATTCCAAAATTTTGCCCCCCTTCCAATATTTAGAACTAAACCCACCCTTCCCATTGCCCCAAAATTTTCCATTTAGGTTCCCCCCAAAAATTTAAATTATTAAAATTGGTTTCCTCCCCCCCCTTCTCTTTCCCTTTAAATTTTTGTTAAGGGAATTTCACCCCCCCAATCCCACCCCATTAACTCACCCCTTTCCAAAACATTTCAACCCCCCTTTCAAACCAATTCCGGGGTCAGTTATCCTATCCCCGTTCCCTTTTTTTCCCCTTTCAACCACCCTCCATATGGCCCCCAGTTTTTGAAAACCCTCTTGTTTCCCCCCTTTATTTTCACCGCCCCCCCCTTTTAAAATTTTCAAACCCCCAAATTTTGTTAAACCCTTTCCTTTCCCCTTCCCTTCCCTCTAATCTACCCCTCCCCCCATAACCCTTTCACCCCCCAAATTTTTAAATTTGACCAATTTTCAAACCATTTCCCCCCCAAACAAATTTTCTGACAAATGTTCCCTTTTTTGCGAATTTTCCCTTATTTCCAAAAAATTTTTAAAGGGGGTTTTTGCTGCATGGAAAAAACTCCTTTTTGGGATCACTGAAGGATACTGCTGTCAATGTATTTTTTTGTCTTAACTTCTGTCCTGCTTTCTAAAGCAGGAATCAAAATGATTTTGGTATATTTAATTTGTATTCCAAAAAAGCTTTGCCTTGCAATTTCCAAATTTACTTCCCTAGGGCTTCTTTTTTTTTGTAACTATCAAACAGGCCCATGTTTCGCTCGCATCTCCTTTTTTGTACAATTGCCAGGTTTTTAAGCAAAAAAAATTCTTTCCATACCGTTTTACTCCTTCGTTTTTTCATTTCTTAAAAAATCTTGCCCTCCCCCCGTTTCCTTCCCGGAAATGACGGGGCCAGGGTCACAGTTGTTTTTTCCTTTCCTATTTTTTGGAAGTTCCATGCTTTCGTTTTTTTTCCAATATCAACGGGTCTCTCCCCCGCCCCCCCATCATTGTTGTGACCCACATTCCCTTTTTTTCTTTAAATATTCAATGACTGCTTTTCCCCTTTCCACCACCATCTCTCCTAATTTTTTTGACTTTTATCAAGGGTAAAGGGACCATAAGCCTAGTATGATTTTTTTGCTTTAAAATTGGTGGCCATACATTTCCGTGCTTCGTCCGGGTTCCCCTCCGGCTCTTAACCAATCAAACCCGTAACAACTGACGCTCCGAAGGATAAATCCCCATATCGAAGCTTTTTTTTCCTCGCCCCGGGGTATGCCATGAGGGGGGCCCGGCCCGTGTCGACTACTGCCCAGTCCTCACGTTTGGGGCAGCTGGTGCTGATCGGCTGAACCTAGCCTACCCGCCGTGGTCCCCGCCACAGCGTGACCCCCAGGCACAGTTGCAACTTCTCGCGCCGGGGGGGGTGCAACCCCAACTCCCGGATGAGAGGGCCCACCGCTAAACCGGGGGCGAAACGCAATATCGCAGTTAAACATAATGAACACTTTTAAAACTAATTCATTAATCCAAATCGACAGGCATGGCATATACGCACATACTCCTTTGTGGCTAAGCACTTGCAGAGCATTTCACAAAAAAAAAAAAAAATCTAAAATGAACACAGCATTTCCCGGGTGACAATGAGTTAAAATCATGATATAACATTATAAAAAAAAAAAAAGTTGAACTCGAGACTTTCAGTGAACTTGCAGCTGTCTGTTCATTGTGTTTCTAAATAACCTGTTTCTGTTCAATGAGTGGATGGAGTTACCATCCACCAACAATGTGGGACTTAACCCAGGTTAGCCAGATTGCTAGATAAGAGTGCTACCACTGCACAGCACACTGAACAGCTTGGCACCAAGCTTTCATGATATAAGTAATAGCTGTGGAGATCATTTGCCTTGATCTAAGGAAAGCTTTTCTGTCACAGTTTAGTAAACACTGCAGCAGAAAGATGTTCAAGATTTTGAGTATAAGGTGTACTGCCGTGATCCAAAGTTTCTTCTATCCCTTGCACCAGTGTGCGTAACAGGCAACAGGACATAAGAGGCTGGCAGGAAGGGGTGTAGGAGGAGGGGCTTAGGAGTGAGGATTGCACTCCTTTGCTGCAAATGTTATAATGCATTATATCGTATGAATTTGACACTGATTAATACCACGTTTATATGACTTTAGATTATGTGATTGACAAGTAATAGTACAAGGTGATAAATTATTTTATTAGAGATCATGTTTCATTGAAGTGTATACTTGTAATAATGACCAGTTGGGAAGATTGGGAGAGAATCCCGGTGTCGCCCAATCAATACATATATTTTGTGAATCTTCACCCCGTGCCGAGTTTTTCGTGGCAGCAAGTCCAACAAAATATTAACGTGGTGAAGTTTTATATATTTATATATATTTTATATTATTATATATATATATATATATTATTATAAAGTTAAATAAACTGAAAAAAATCTAGGGTGCATAATCAACCCAAATACTCTTTTATCTTTCACTCCAATTAGCTTCGTATGAGCAGTATTCGCAACAAACCTATGGTTGAGGATATTGCAAGAGCGAACGCAATCATTTATCCTGATTAGCTTGATCTGAGAAATATTCGCAGCAGACCTACAGTTCAGGATATTGTGACAGCAGACACAATTAATTTGCTTTAATGAGTAAACCACATCGTCATGAGCTGTAGAATACAGCCTTCTTGGAGTTCCTCAACTGGGTGTTGCTATAATCGTATGATTTATGCGAAATTATGTTTATTATGCAGTAGTACATATCTTTAAAAGGAAGGAAATATTTTTACTCTATGTCTGGGGCCATTCAGGAATATTCCTAGTAACCCAGGAAGATGATAGTTTGCAAACGGGTGTGCTGATTAACAGCTTTTTTCGAGGGGACAAGCCTACAGTGTAAAATACCTGGATTGTTACAGAATGGTATATTATCATTTTGATATATAGTCGCACACACGGAATAAGAGTGAAGTAGTAAATTCACGATATAGGCCGCGGTGGCCGAGTGGTTAGAGCATCGGACTCCAAGAGTGTCACGACGGCAATCTGAGTTCGAGGGTTCGAGTCACCGGCCGGCGCGTTGTTCCCTTGGGCAAGGAACTTCACCTCGATTGCCTACCTAGCCGCTGGGTGGCCAAGCCAGCCCAAGTCAGTGCCGGTCCCAGGACCGGTAAATAGAGATGGTGACTCGATAAAAACACCGGGCGGAAGGCAACGGCAAATCCACCGCTCTAAATTGCCAAGAAAATCATGGAAATCCATGATCGCCAACGTCCTTGTAGGACAGGGCACTTTGAAAGAAGAAGAAGTAAATTCACATGGTACCAACGCCTAGGTTACCACTGTGCATGGCAGATCATACAAACCATAGAACGTGAAGAGAGGTGTTGCATGCATTGCGGCGAACCGAACGCCACACTTGTACATTACTTGGAGAATTGCGTGCACACGCAATTCCTAAGACAAAGCCGCAGAACACAGCCGTCGTGCTGGTAAAGAGATTATGCGAGATGCTTACACCACGGCTACAGGAGCGCTTGCTGGCAATCCCACCGCCACGGTAACACCGAGTGTCAGACAAACAAATGAGACAGCCATAAAAAGCTGACCACAGCCCGGGCCATAAGTGAAAGGCCCGGGCGAACCAGAACTTCGCAAATCTCAAGCAAGCAACATGTACCATACCCTGTGAGCCTAAGACCCTTCTCTGCCAAACCTCCTACCTCATGTAGACAGGTGTGAGGATAGGAAAAAAGGAGATTAAAAAACTTTGGATTGTGGCTCTCTTCTCTTCTCTTCTCTTCTTCTTTCTCTAGATTATATCTTTAGAGGTGTCTGGGATTTTTTTTGCATTTCAAATGGTGTGATAATGTTTTATTGTTGCCAGATATGTTGACTACTAGAAGACTTTCACAACTATACATGTAATGCCCCACTTTGAGGTATACACAAAATATATTAAAAGCATACCTATTATATAGAAATAAAAAATATATTCATAGGCTTTAAAAATGTTCATAACACGTAGTGTTGTGAAAAAGAACAGGGCAGGATAGGAGCAGGATATACTAGTCCAACCTCCAGTGGATATGTTGAATCTTTATAATTTTCTTTGTTTCTAATTCCCTTTTCTTCCTTTGCATTTATCTAAACCCACTTTTACCACTTGGCCTCCCCAGCAGTAGGGACCAAACTTGTCCCCACAGATAATCACTTATATGTAATAGGCTATCCAAAGATATTGTTTGTATAATACACAGCTTGATTTTGAGGAAATGGAGAGGAGATACCAAGATATAGAAGCAGAGAAACAGAGGAAGGAGAAGAACGGTTGGCTGCTATGCAGGTATGTGTTGTGGCTTTATCAGCTTCACACATTGGAAGATAATCTTCCAAATGAAATGAAGACAGGTTTTCATAGAATATACTTTATTTGCTGATTAGTCAGGCACGCACTTAATACATATATTTTTGCGCTACAGAGAGAGTTCCGCGTGAACATGCAGCTAGAATAATCCAACGTGCTTGGCAACACTTCAAGATGCGGAAGATGCTTAAGAAGGCTCAAAGAAAACGAAAGAAGAAGTCAAAAGATGTCAAGTGAATATCTTAGTACTAAGAGATTTATTATATGAAATATAGGTTTGACACTAAAATAGTCCATTAATTATGTATATGTAATTGCTAATGCTAGTCAATTTCTTTTGTGATAAATAGATAAATAGAACAGTTAGTAGTTATTTATCCCTTTTGCAATAATCCATGGATGAAATATATAAAAGACAAAAACCTGGAAAGAAATAAGAAACCATAATAAATGGAATTCCCTAAAAGAGTGACACATTTTACTGTATTTGTTTCAACACTAAGGAATGTTTGGAAACATTAAATGGGTCATTAAATGTTAGTAATAACTAATTCCTGTTAGATTTAGGTCTTCAGACTTTTAGTTTTAATACAGAACTGTTATTCCACTAAAATGCACTTTACTTAATCTGCAGTAATGAGAGTCGCTCATAATGTAGGTCAGGAAACAGGCTGTAGGTATGAGGTCACCAGAAGATTTGACTAATCATTTGTGAAAGAAGTCCTGTACGGCTTATAGCTGCTATACAAAGTGTGTTGTTGTTGATCGCTGTTTCTAAAAAACAAAAACAAACAAACAAACAAATTTTAAATATTTTTTTTTCCTTCTTCTTCTTCTTCTTCTTTTTTTTACATTATATTGCAAATAATAAATTTGTATTTTGTAATCGAATGTTTAAAAAACATTAACAGTGTTACCATCTCCCCCCAAAAAGGCGGGTGTTCGGATTATATTTTTTTAGATTTTGCAAAATTTTAACGTTTTGAACACATGTACCCTAAAAAATATATGCACGCACACACACAAAACACATTTTACACAGCAGAACACAAACAGCATCCCACACCGGCGCGGCTTTTTGCTGTTTGCACCTAAACAAACAACAATCCGCAGGAAAAAATGCGTATTGCCCAAACATTAATAACGTTTTAAAAAGTACATGATACTAAAAAGTGCGGTTTTCGCAGAAATTTATTTTAAAAAAAAGTTAAAAAAAAACGGGGTTGAGCGTTGCTACGAGTGCGAATATGTTTTTAGTGTCGATACTATACTTTTGTACTTTTCAACATATGCGTGTTTTTGGGTGGTTTATTGGAAAAGACACGCACAGTTACACGATTCCCAAACCCTTTTCCCTGGGGGGGGCCCCTAAAGCTTTTCCCGGCGGGGGGACCCCACTTAAAGAAATAAAACAAGGAAAAGCTAAAATTTACCTTTGGTGGTCAACTTGCTTTTTATTTTGGTTGGTATAGAGATTCCGTTATTTGTAGACTGTGTAGGATTGTGTTTTTTTAAAATTTATTACATTTCGTTATGCATGTGGATTTATCACTCTTCGCGGAAACGGGTAATAATAATAGACGACGATGAAAAGTCATTGAATTAGCTTGGGAAATTTTAAAATCATCTTAAAATCCTTCCTACGAGACGTTGGGATCAAAAAAGGGTTAGGAAATTGATGGGTTAGCAACTTTTCAAAAAACAGAGGGGACAAGTTCTTTTGACCTGCACGGCAAATTAACCCCCTATTTATAATTGGGTTTACACCAAAAAACAGAGCAACAAATACGGCTTGGTAATCCATTTCTAAAACCCTCTTTCAGCTTGTCCGCGTCCTGTCTCCCTCTGGGGCCCTCTACAGATTTTCCGGGTTTAAATTCATTTCCTGTATGGGGTCGCGTGGTGACGCTTCGGGCCTTTCCTTTTTAGCACAGCTTGTGTCACACGCACACACACACACGCAAGCACCCACACACCACACAACCCACACACACCACACCACACACCCCACACACCAAAACCCACCCCACACCACAACACACAAAACCACACACACACACAACAACCACCACACACCAAACACACACAACACACACAACACACACAAACACCACCCACACACAACACACACATATGTGGTGTGGTGTTGTAAAATAATATAAAAATTTTAATTTTATTTAAAATATTATTATATATAATATATTATATATATATAATTAATATAGAATAATTAATAAAATATTATAAATATATATAAAATATATTATAACCCCAACCCAAACATATTTGTGTGTGTGTGTGTGTGTTTGTGTGTGTTGTGTGTGTTGTGTGTGTTGTGTGTGTTTGTGTGTGTGTGTGTGTGTGTGTGTGTGGTGTGTGTGTGTTGTGGTGTGTGGTGTGTGTGTGTGTGGTGTGTGTGTGTGTGTGTGTGTGTGTGTGTGTGTGGTGTGTGTGTGTGGTGTGTGGGGTGTGTGTGTGGGCTTTGCGTGTGTGTGTGTGCGTGTGTACACAAGGGACTGTGCGTCAAAGGCAGGACCGAGAGCGTCATCCCGCGACGCATCATACAGTGAAGTGAACTTAACCGATCTGTAGACGGACCCGAGAGGGGAACAGGAGCGCGGAGCGAAGCTGAAAGAGAGAGTGTTAGAAATGGATTACACAAGCTACGAAATTTGTTGCTCTGTAGTTGGTGTAAACCAGCAATTATAAATAGAGGGTTACTTTGCCGTGCAGTGTCACAAGAACATTGTCCCCTGCTAGTGTTTTGAACCGTATAGCTAACCCACCCCTTTCCTAAGCCATTTTTCGATCCCACTGTCATCTGTAGTAGGATTTCTAAGTTGTTTTCATTCCCAAGCTAATTCTAATGATTTTCATCGATCTTCTCATTATTATTACCCGTTTCCGCGAAGAGTGATAAATCACACATGCATAACAAAATGTATATAAATAATAATAAACAAATCCTACACAGCCCCACAAATAAACGGAATCTCTATACCAACCAAATATAAACGCAAGTGTGACCCAAAGGTAAATTTGAGTTTTTCCTTGTTTTCTTTTCTTTAAGGGGGGGTCCCGCGCGCTGGGGGAAAATGCTTCAGGGCCTCCGCCCAGGGAATAAGGTTAGGAATCTGTGTAACTGTGCGTGTCTTCCAATATGACACACACACAAAACCACGCATATGTATGAACAGATAGCAATGTATATGTATGCGTACACATAAATACATATATGCGCACATGCGTACGCACACGCTCACACACGTTTATTTATACATTTTTTTCAAAATAATTGCTGTACGAATCCGTCACTTTTTTAGTATCATGTATTTTATAAAACGTTATATAATGTTGGGCAATACGCATTTTTTCCTGACAGGATCTGTGTTTGTTTATGTGTGCAAACAAGCAAGAAGGCGCGCGCGCGTTGTGTGTATGCGTGTTCGTGTTCTTGCGTGTGTAAAAATGTGTTTAGGGTGTGTGTGCGTGCATAATTTTGAGGGTACATGTGTTCAGACGTTAAAGTCTTTGCAAAATCTAAATAATATAATCACAGAACAGCTGCAGCATTTTAGGGAGAGATGGTAACACTGTTACTGCTTTTATAACATTCGATTACAAAATACAAATTTATTATTTGCAATATAATGTAAAAAAAAGAAGAAGAAGAAGAAGAAGGAAAAAAAAATATTTAAAATTTGTTTGTTTGTTTTTGTTTTTTAGAAACAGCGATCAACAACAACACACTTTGTATAGCAGCTATAAGCCGTACAGGACTTCTTTCACAAATGATTAGTCAAATCTTCTGGTACTTCATACCTACAGCCTTTTTCCTGCCCTACATTATGACGACTCTCATTACTGCAGATTAAGTAAAGTGCATTTTAGTGGAATAACAGTTCTGTATTAAAACTAAAAGTCTGAAGACCTAAATCTAACAGGAATTAGTTATTACAACATTTAATGACCCATTTAATGTTTCCAAACATTCCTTAGTGTTGAAACAAATACAGTAAATTGTCACTCTTTTAGGGAATTCCATTTATTATGGTTTCTTTTTTCTTTTCCGGTTTTTGTCTTTTATATATTCCATCCATGGTTTTATTGCAAAAGGGATAATAACTACTAACTGTTCTATTTTCTATTTATCACAAAAGAAATTGACTAGCATTAGAAATTAATATACATAATTAATGGACTATTTAGTGTCAAACCTTATTTCATATAATAAATCTTTAGTACTAAGATATTCACTTGGACATCTTTTGACTTCTTCTTTCGTTTTTTTTGACCTTCTTAAGATCTTCGATCTTGAAGTGTTGCCAAGCACGTTTTGGGTTATTCTAGCTGCATGGTTCACGCCGGAACTCTCTCTGTAGCGCAAAAATAATGTATTAAGTGCGTGCCTGACTAATCAGCAAATAAAAGGGATATTCTATGAAAACCTGTCTTCATTTCATTTGGAAGATTATCTTCCAATGTGTGAAGCTGATAAAGCCACAACACATACCTGCATAGCAGCCAACCGTTCTTCCTCCTTCCTCTGTTTTCTGCTTCTATATCTTGGTATCTCCTCTCCATTTCCTCAAAATCAAACTGTGTATTATACAAACAATATCTTTGGATAGCCTATTACATATAAGTGATTATCTGTGGGGACAATTTGGTCCCTACTGCTGGGGAGGCCAAGTGGTAAAAGTGGGTTTAGATAATGCAAAGGAAGAAAAGGGAATTAGAAACAAAGAAAATATATAAAGATTCAACATATCCACTGGAGGTTGGACTAGTATATCCCTGCTCCTATCCTGCCCTGTTCTTTTTCACACACTACGTGTTATGAAAATTTTTAAAGCCTATGAATATATTTTTTATTTCTATATTTAAAAGGTATCTTTTAATATATTTTGTGTATACTCAAAAATGGGGCATTACATGTATAGTTGTGAAAAGTCTTTCTGGCAACAATAAAACATTATCACCATTTGAAATGGCAAAAAAAATCCAAACACCCCTAAAGATATAATCTAGAGAAAAGAAGAAAGAGAAGAAAGAGAGCCACAATCCAAAGTTTTTGAATCTCCTTTTTTCCTATCCCTCACACCTGTCTACATGAGGTAGGAGGTTTGGCAGAGAAGGGTCTTAGGCTCACAGGGTATGGTTTCCATGTTGCTTGCTTGAGATTTGCGAAGTTCTGGTTTTGCCCGGGCCTTTCACTTATGGCCCGGCCCGTGGGCAGCTTTTATGGCTGTCTCATTTGTTTGGGCTGACACTCGGTTTACCGTGGCGGTGGGGATTGCCAGCAAGCGCTCCTGTAGCCGTGGTGTAAGCATCTCGCATAATCTCTTTACCCGCACGACGGCTGTGTTCTGCGGGCTTTGTCTTAGAATTGCGTGTGCACGCAATTCTCCAAAAATGTACAAGTGTGGCGTTCGGTCGCCGCAATGCATGCAACACTCTCTTCACGTTCTAGGTTTGTATGATCTGCCATGCACAGTGGTAACCCAGGCGTTGGTACCTGTGAATTTACTTCTTCTTCTTTAAAAGTGCCCTGTCCTACAAGGACGTTGGCGATCATGGATTTCCTGATTTTTTGGGCAATTTAGAGCGGTGGTTTGCCATTGCCTTCCGCCCGGTGTTTTTATCGAAATCACCATCTCTATTTACCCGGTTCTGGGACCGGCCTGACTTGGGCTGGCTTGGCCACCCAGCGGCTAGGGTAGGAATCGAGGTGAAGTCCTTGCCCCAAGGGGAAAAACGCGCCGGGCCGGGGACTCGAACCCTCGAACTCAGATTGCCGTCGTGGACATCTTGGAGTCCGATGCTCTAACCACTCGGCCACCGCGGCCTATATCGTGAATTTATACTTTACCTTATTCCGTGTGTGCGACTATATATCAAAATGATAATATACCCTTTTGTAACAATCCAGGTATTTTACACTGTAGGCTTGTCCCCTCGAAAAAAGCTGTTAATCACCCCACCCGTTTGCAAACTATCATCTTCCTGGGTTACTAGGAATATCCTGAATGGCCCCAGACATAGAGTAAAAATATTTCCTTCCTTTTAAAGATATGTACTACTGCATAATAAAATAATTTTGCATAAATCATACGATTATAGCAAAACCCAGTTAGGAACT
Source organism: Penaeus monodon (assembly GCF_015228065.2). Classification (NCBI taxonomy): domain Eukaryota; kingdom Metazoa; phylum Arthropoda; class Malacostraca; order Decapoda; family Penaeidae; genus Penaeus; species Penaeus monodon. The sequence continues at coordinate 29,384,213 of NC_051387.1, read as the reverse complement.
CCAGAAGGCTGATTCTACAGCTCATGACGATGTGGTTTAAACCATTAAAGCAAATTAATTGTGTCTGCTGTCACAATATCCTGAACTGTAGGTCTGCTGCGAATATTTCTAGATCAAGCTAATCAGGATAAAAGAATTGCGTTCCCCTCTTGCAATATCCTCAACCATAGGTTTGTTGCGAATACTGCTCATACGAAGCTAATTGGAGTGAAAGATAAAAGAGTATTTGGGTTGATTATCACCCTAGATTTTTTTTTTAGTTTATTTAACTTTAAAAAAAAAAAAAAAAAAAAAAAAAAAAAAAACTTCACACACCGTTAATAAAACTCGGCACGGGGTGAAGATTCACAAAATATATGTAAATTTATTGGCGACACCGGAAATTCTCTCCCAATTTTTCCCAACCCGGTCATTATTTTTCAAGTTAACACTTCAATGAAACTTCTCT
>NC_051387.1:29366708-29383665 GCF_015228065.2 Penaeus monodon | reverse complement strand
GGAAAAAAACGTAAATATGAAATGAAAATAGCAAAACCTACTTTTTAATACATGGTAAAAAACCACTATACACAAACTAGATTTATTAAAAGTAGAAACAGGTTTAAGGGGGGGGAGAAAAAGTTTTTAAAAAAGATTGAAGGAAAAAAACATGATATCTGTGCAAAGGTGCCCAGCATGGGGAAAAACGATTGGGGGAAAAAAAGGGGGGTTTTTTCATTTATCAAGGGGGATTTTCAGTCTGGGGCCTGGACTAGTGGGTTAGTATTATTAAATTAAAAGATATATATATCCATGATAGCTGGTTAGAAACAATCCCAAAGTAATTTATTTCATGACATCTAGGTTTTATAGAGACTTACTTCATGAAATTTTTTGGCAAGTGGATGAGGGGAGGCATTTTTATTTATAAAATATACTAACCTAGGGGATAGTTCAAAAACTGAGATTTTTAAACCCCACTCAGCCCTATTTTAGTGAGCAATTAGCATTTTGATAGTGGTGTTTCAAACAAAACTCCCATGGCCTATTCGGGAAAAATGAGCTAAAATTTATATTTTTTTCCCTGAGTTCTGAAAATGCAATTCTAGGGGAAGACTTTTAAACTTTTATATTTACCAAAAAATTAAAAAAAGGGGTTTTTCCCTTGCAATGTTGGTCTTTTGGATATAAAATTGGGATCCAGAATGACCTTAGAGTTTGGAAAAAACAAACGTAAAAGAAATGAAAATTAAATACTATTTGTAAAAATAATAAAAAATTGTGCATCAATTAATGCCCCATGGCCACGGGGTGTCATGTCAGCTATGAAATTTATTTTTTCCCCTAAATTCTTGTAACATGACCAATAAACTTCCAAGGATTTATCAAAAAAAAAAAAAAAAAAAAAAAAAAAAAAAAAAAGCCCCAACTGTCATGCCAGAATATATGTAATAGTGGTTAGATGGACTTTGCAGGAGTACAAAATGTGGAGACATTGCTTGTTACCTTCGCATTCTGGATAATTATCTTCCAATATCATGCACTAAGCAATTAAGCAGATTGTGTAGCATGAATAAGCATATCATTCTCAGGTCATCTGGTGATCAATGTGTAATAAGTTTTAGTTTGATTTTTTCCCATTTTTAGAATCTTCCCAATTCAAAATTATTCTTTGTTATAAATTTTCATAATATAGTAGTCTCTAATAATAAAAATCTTATATTTTATTCCAGAGTTGATACCTAATAAATGCACTGTCCAACTTTTATTTTAATCAATAAAAGTGATGAGAAGGTATGTCATTTCCATTTATCTGTATTTTCAGATGATGCAAGGGATCAAGAATATTGTGTTTTTGTAAGCTACAAGGATATTGTGTTGAAAACTGACACTCTCTAACAATGGGTGAAGAGGCCACTAAACTAGGAAATAACATGAACACAAAGAGTCTGGAGCTCGTTGATAGGTAAGTATGATTAAACATATGAAACAAATGAGATATTTAAATTTGCTAAAAAAAGAAAAACCTTTTAATTTTTACTATTGTGAATTCATTAACTAGAACTGCTACTACAGCACACTCATTTTAGCTTAATTCCCTGCTCTCACTTTTTTTTTTGCATTCATTGTGATAATTACATAGTTTTGATTGCTATATGCATTTGTACACAGTATAAGAAAAGATTATATGGAAACCACATGTCAATAAATTTGATTTTGATTTTTATCCATTTAAAGTGGTACTATATTCAGCATGCAACTTCAGCTAATCGTTTGAATTTTGTTTCTTCAATCAGAAAAAAAGCATCAGTTGTGTGTGTGGTAGAGCAGCTGCAGACAGATACTCAAGAATCTTGCAGCCAGATACCAGTGCCTTTCTTAACATGTAAAACAACTTCAGCTGAGGATCAAGCAGGTGTGGAACTGTGTATGTGACTGTGATTTACTTTCTTTTATAAACAAATACAGGATTTTACAGAATTATAATTTTTCAGAGTCTGCATTATTTGATATGCTAGCAGAATTTCAAAAGCTGATCCACCATCGCCTTTACTTCAGTCCTCGCTTGGAGTACCTATATGCTACACAGATGGCAGCTTTAATTGGCAGAATGTCGGTAAGACTTTCACCAGTGTCCTTTTCAGTAACTGCTGTAAAATAGCACAGTGTAAAGTTAAGTTGATAAATTCTTTTTGTGTCTGTGGAATTAGGGAAAGTAGCATTCAACCCATGCAAAGAAAAAATATTTATTAGTAATACTATGAGATTTATTAAAGACATTAAAGTGTCTAAAGTTATCCATGGGTCTGAGCAACTATGTGGGTCTGTTTAATTTCACTTAGCTATTGAATTTGCCGTAGAAATGTATATACAGTTAATTATTGCTAATTTCTGCCAGCCTGAGCTTACTTCAGACAATTGTGAAATCCGATAAATACTAAGAAAATTTTCCAATCAAGTGTGGTGTTTGTCATAACTGGCAAAGGTATGTACAAAATGCATGTTTTCATTGTTTTGCAGCGAGGTCTTTTTCTAATGAAAATAGGTAGATAATTCCTAAAACTTCTTCAGACTATCATATGATCAACCATAATTACCTTATTATATTATAATATTAGTAATGTCCTATTCTGTTATTAAACTACTCAATATCAAGTATATAGGTATCTTAGATTCTAACCACATTCAAACATTAACAGCTAATGGGAGAAATATCTTAAGAAGTACATGGTTGTATATAATACTGACTACAAGATAGCAAAGTTATTGGACTTAGATTTTGAAAGTATAGTTTGAGTTTGCCACTGTAACTGTCAGAGCTAAAACATTGGTAAAGTTGTATAAATTCACTGATTTTTATTACTGACAAATAATATTTGAAGCCTTTTACTGTAAATGCTTAACTTATCCTTGCCTTTGAAATGATTAGAACTAAAGACCCACTGGCAGTAAGTAATTGAACTGGTATCATAATTACACACTAGTCAAACTGTGCCAGAAATAGACTAGTTCCCACTATTTCTGCAAGATATATTTAACATATTATTTGTCTGAGATGATGCAAAAATGCTGTTCCTGAATTCCATTTCTTGATTTCCTCTCACACATAAATTTTAGTGTTTAAAATGATTAGCCCTTTCCAGAGCTCTTTTGGACACACAGTTGGTATATTTGCATATCTTGGTAGAGCAGGATATATACATTTTATGATATTTTGTTGTAATCATACTGAGCTTCTGCACTGGTTTTGGTCCATTTGTTTCATGGAAAAAACATTCTTGGAAAGAAAGATGTTATAGTTACTTTTGTCAAATTTATTTTGCAGGAACTTTCTGTAAAATAACTTTTCATAATTATCTAAAACAAATTTACTTTAAGATCATCTTGATCCCATCATACTGGAGCGGACCCTTCTAACTGGCTATATTTTCATTTTTCAATACAAAAACACTAATTTCATTCTAAAATTTGTTTAAATAGGCATCTTTGCAAAATATAAATGACAATATCATTTGTACAGTTGTTTATCTTTTAGGTACAAAGACACCTGTTATTATGAAATGCTTCTTCAAATAATGACAGTGATAATGATAATATTAATAGTAAAGATAGTACCAATAATGTTAATATTTATAATATTAGTAATACCAATAATATTGATATTTATAATATTATTGATGATGATAATAATGATAATAATAATAATGATATTTATAATAATAATGATAATAATTATAATGATATTTATAATAATAATGATAATGATAACAATTATAATGATAATGATGATAATAATAATAATCATAATAATAATAATAATAATACCAATAATGACCTTAGTATTGATACTGATATTAATATTACTATCATTGGTAATGTTATTATTGATATTATTTTGTCAATGATATCAAGAATAATCTCAACATTAGTGCCATCATCATCACCATCATCATCATTATTATTATGGTTGTTGTTATTATCTTTGATAATGATAATGTTAATGCTGATGATGATAATGATAAAAATTATAATAATTATAATTATGATATTAATGATAATGGTAATAATGATAAAGGATAATATCAATAATGATAATGATAATAACAATAGTAACAACAACTATAGTAATAATGATAATGATTATAATAATAATAGTTATAATAATAATAATTATTATTATTATTATTATTATAATAATTATTATAATAATAACAATAATAATAATAATAATAATAATAATTATAATTATTATTATTATTATTATAACAAGAATATAAGTAATAATAAAGATAATGGTAATTGTAATAGTAATAGTGATAGTAATGATAATGATGATAATAGAATTGATAATAGTGATAATAATGATAAGAATGATAATACTTATTATAATGATGATAATGATTATGATAATAATAATAATGATTGTGATAATAATAATAATAATAATAATAATAATGATAAAAATAGTCTGGTGATAATGATAATGATAATAAAAATGTTAATGACAGTAATAATAATGATATCGTCATAGTAAATATAATAGTAATAGTGATAGTAAAGATGGTATTAATAGCAATGATAATGATAATGGTAAGAATGATAATAATAATAACAGTATTAATAGTAATTGTAATGTGGCACCGTGGTGAAATATGTCCCCACTGGGATGGTACTCTGGTACTCTGGTGGTTTGTTCTTGAAGGTGTGTAGAAGTTAAAGTTGTCGCTGGTTTACAACTTTATTTCTGCGAGAGTAGGTAGCTGGCGTACAGAGAATGGGCCAGGCACAGACACTCAGGCGAAGCATCCTGCCTGCCCACAGTCTGCAAGCGGTCTGTCTTAACTGCTCAGAAATTTCTCTGAACAAACATCGTTTTAAAACATTTCATAATGGAAAACATGAAAGAATTTGAATGAACACAAATTCTGATACATTTGGTCACATGGTGGTTTTATGGTCAAGGAACAAGGTTACCTTATATACAGTTGGGTGTTAGAAGAGAGTTATGGTGTTTACAAGACTAAAAAGCTTCGAGATACAGAGACAAAATTGCTGAGTATTCACAAAACATAAAGACATTTGAATGTCGATAATGATAGCAGTAACATACTTAGTGATTCAGAATAAGCATTTTTTGAGGAACATTTTGAGTATAAACAACACATAATTGTACACAAAGACAACAGAATAACAGCATGGGAATTGTTTACAAGCAATAAGGGTGGGATTTGCGTGTTCTAAGGTCACTTTGTCATTGTCACGGCTGTAGACCTGTTGGAGTCGGCTGAGGACAGTGGAATTACTATGAGAGAAGGCACACATGGCTTTTCTGGTATGTGAGGTGAGAGAGATCACGAAAACAGGTCACTATAGTAATGATAATATTACTAATAATGATAATAGTAGTAGTAGCGGGCTGAGTATTTTGGGCAGTTGTACCAGGTAGACCCTCCAACAGTTAGCTTGGATGCAAGCGATGTCACAATACCTGTGCATCGACCTCAAGTAGGTGTTTGACTTGGTGCATTGCGAATCGCTATGGGAGATCCTGAGACTCGGGAATTCCAACGCAGATTATTGGCCTAATAGTAAGCCTTTATACTGGTACTGAAAGTGTTGTAAAGTGTGGTGGGAGTCCGTTGAACTTCTTCCCTGTTAATTCAGGGGTGAGGCAAGGCTGTGTCCTTGCACCAACACTTTTCAACACCTGCATGGACTGGATAATGGGCAGAGCTACTAGCCAAAGTCATTGTGGTGCAACACTGGGCAATATCAAGGTCTCAGACCTTGACTTTGCCAATGATGTTGCTATCCTATCTGAGTCCCTGGAGTCCCTGGTGGCGGCTCTTGATGCATTTAGCAATGAGGCGAAGCCCCTAGGCCTAGAGGTCTCCTGGACATAATTATGATAGTAATAAATCTTCCCCCCCCCCCCTTTATTAAAGGTTTTTATTCTAATAATGCTGTTATTATTGCTCTTAATATTATAGTGAAAGTAGTATTAGTAATAATGATAATATTTTGTAGAAAGTCAAGAAATGAGGTAAACAGGTCAGGTCAGGTAATTGATTCCTTGATGACTTAAGTGTTCCAAAGACATTTAATTTGTATACAAAATTAACAAAACAAAACCACAGTGTCAGTAAGTTCAACATATTGGTGTCGGTGGATAATGTTTGGTCTTTTTTCGGATTCACTTCCTCTCTTCACTTAAAAAAGAATATACAAATTTGGCAAAAAGAATATTCAGATGACTGTTTAGGTCAGTAACTACATTCTTTAATTTCTTGAATTTAAGGTTTTTAATGGTATTTTGATTTTCTGCCCCTCCCCTAACAATATTTATTCATTTATCTATTATACTGTAGAACTCAGGAGAAAGTGTGAGTCGCTTAGAGAACTGCCTCCTGGAGATGCAGTCTGATAGGGAAGAGAGCCTTCGAACGAGGACAGATGTTATCTCTTCACTTAGAAAACGGTTGGAAGAACTTAATACAGCTGAAGAGGAGAGGGGTAAATAGTTGCAGGTTTGATATACTTTTGGATTATGTAAGTTGTACAGTATTCCATAATACACCAGATGTAGAGGACATCTTGATTGTTGCTGATTTTCTTTCCAACATTTGTACTGTTGATAGATAAAGGTAAAGCAAAATACTGTTGGCAACCAAAGTACTATGTGTAAGTGTTTGTTTGTTTGTTAGCATGTTCATGTATGTATGGATATATGTATGTATGTGAAAACCTTTTCTCTTTTTGGGGGGAACTTTTTTTGTGTTTAACTACAAGGACAGAATTACGTGAAGAATATGATGAAGTACGAGAATCAAGCAAAATAACCCTAGATGACCTAAAGACTGACCTAGAAAAGAACATTTCGGCAATGGTTTCACATGGGGCAAGACACGAAGAATTGGAACTTCAACTTAGAAAGAAAAGGTAAGACATAGAACTATATTAGATGATACCAAGAAGAAAATGAAGCATGTCAAGAGGAGTAACTGACATTACTGATATGACTCTCAGCACTGATTTATATTTTATTATATGATAAGTAATTAGTTAAGGAGCTAAGATAATCCTTTCTTTTTTAAAGAGAGAGAAAAAAAAAGAATTAAAATCTTTCAGGGTAAATGCCTCAGCCCTATATGAGTAGTCAGAGGCATGAAACGAAAGATTATTAACTAATATGTACATTTCTTTTCAAAGAACTCAAAAGTCGTACCAGAAATAAAGATCAAATAATATGACACTACAGTGCACAAGCTATGCTGGTTGTACACCATTCATTAGACATTCAGTCTTTAAGGGGTGGTCGCACTAGTCTCTTCTACCCAGGGATCACTTTACAGGATGCTTCTCAAGCTGAAAAAAGGAAGTGAGATGAAAATCCCTGCTCAGCATGGCATCCTCGCTGTATTGGTGAGGGAAAGATGATGCCAAAACAAAAATTGTAGTTTAAATTTCCTGGAAACAATAACTTGATTGTGTAAATGATGATTGTTATATCAATTAAAATATAAATTTACTGTGAAAATAAGTAATATTTATTACAGCTGATAATGATAACTTAATAAAATTATCCAGACAAATGTTCATTTGATCAAGAAAAGTAAAAAAAAAGCCCACTCTGACATGCTGAAGACACAGAGCTTCAGACATTATTTACATCCTAGTGGACAAAGTGAGAAAACAGAGAACAATTATGGAAAACTATCCACAAATATCAAGGTAGAAGAAAATTAAAAATAACAATAATGGATGAAACTGACAAGAAACTTTGCTTTGCACAGGGTATAATTGTACAGCTGGCAAGGCTGTGTCATGAACAATTAATATTTTACTCAATTTTTGTTAAAGTATTTTCTTCCTCTTATTTTACTTTTTATCAGTCCATAATTCCATCTCTTGAATATTCTGATTAAACTAATATTAATATGTGCTTGTAGAAAAAATAATGTTGGATTTTCCATTTCTCTTGATATATGGAGTATCAGCAAGATTGCATGATGTATGATAATTAATAAAACAAGTGGATTCACTTTCCTAGGTTTTGTGTCTTCTTTTTTTCAAATATTTCAATTGATATGCAATGATAGTCATAGAATCCACAACTATTTTTGATGCATTGTTCATCCAGGTATTTTGTAGAACACTAAAGTATTATCAGGGACGATGTATTTCCATGGGGGAACCCGGTACATAGTGTGACCAGTCCCGCTTTTGTACCTGAACAGCACTTGGCATGAATGTCAAGGGTCCCTGGACAGGGAGGGCTAGTGCAACCATTGCTTTTTGTAGTATGGAGTACACATTGTAATTAAGAGGCATTCAGAGACATTGTGCACTAGATACATATTGATGACTAGTGGTAAAGAGGATAGGCATGAATACCTCTGATAATAGGACGGGCTTGTTATTGCACACTGGCTTTTTGCAAGACTAGATAGTTTTGTATATTTCCTCAATTTGGCTTGTGGATGACATTGAACTTGCAGTAAAAAAAAAAAAAAAAAAAAAAAAAAAAAATGTGGTGTGCTACATCACTTGATGCCATCTATGGTGGGGCTGAATTATGGTATGGCACCTACAAAAAGCAGTATCAGAGTAAACTGTACTTTGAGTAGCTAGTAGGTTCCTACTTTAAACTGCATTTCTTTTCAGGCAAGACTTGGAGGATAAAATTATGCTCCAGATCCGGAAGTATGATGCCACTATGAGCAGTTTTACAAAAAACACTGGATGGCTTAAGAGCAGAAGACAGTCATGTTACTTTCATGCTTGAGAAGAAAAGTGTAAGTTTTTCTTATGGGTTAAAGAGACCATTGTAAATTGCATGATGTTATCATATTTATGCATGGATGTAATGCAGCAGTTCATGTGATAGAGCCTTTGTAATCTACAGATCAAGATTAAATTATAGCACATACATTTTAGGTTTTGTTTGTCCCTTTGTTTAAGTCGAAGTCCTACTTAAATAATAATAATGAAACTAAATACTTGTAACCATCTACAAACTATTGTTTACAAAGTTTATAAAGAGTCTTGATGTAATGCCAAGAGTGAATGGTGAAAGGTCATGATTTGTAGCATGTAAAGAAGGAGGTCCAAGACAAGTCCTGTAAAAGGGGATATAGACAGATAAATGCCCCTAAAAACACATTGGATATATTGCCTGATATTGTAAGGCCCTGGCTTTAAGATGTCCTGTTGATGTTTTGCTTGTGCTCGTTATTGAAGATCCCATGAGTATTATTTGTTAAAATATATTTCATGAAAATTGAATTGTTTAATGTAGTATCTCAATGAAAATATGTTTTACATTCACACAAAGCCTGCCAGATAGAGGACTGCTGCATAATTTTTGAAGTGATTATAGCCTGTAAAATTGGCTAGGATGAGGCTGAAGGTGACGTTTTTGTTGCTCTGAGAATAGTGTATTTGTTGATAAAGGGGAAGGGATGGGTGGATGGGGATGCAGCATGTTGAGGGCATATAGTTTTTATGTTAAAAATGTCTCAAGTTTTTAAACCCAAAACTGACAGGCATAGCATGTATATACATGCCATGCCCACTGTGGTTTCTTTATTAATTTTTTTTTACACAGAAATGGCTCCACTTGTACTAAGTCACCAATGAGCCATTTACAAGTACTAACTGTTTCACCAGTTTACCCTTTTCCTTTTATTTTCGTAAATATTTTATTTTATCTTATATAGCTGATACTAATATCAATAGCATAATAGTAATTATAATATCTGAAATAAAAATAACATCAATATTGATACCATTTAAAAAAAATCATTTTTCCCGCAAATTCAAGGAAATGTGAAATCAGGTTAGGTCACAAGGTCTACTAACCGACTCCTTTATGGCTAAGCACTTGCAGAGCCATTTCACAAAGAATTCTAAAATGAGCACAGCATTTTCCTGGTGACATTGGGTGATTTTGCATTGATGATTGTTTTGAGGTTTATATGCATGTTCCTGCCCTGCTGTTGTTTACAAATTTTAGGGCATGCTTTAAAGGCAATATTTGAATTGTATGCAGTATTGCCGGGCCCCCTCTGAATTTGCCTGGTCACTCTCAGATTATTTTCATTAAGATTTCTAAATAATTTCCTTGTTCTAGTTATTTATGTAACTTCATCAGCTCTTTTTGTTGAGGTTATGGATCAATTTGGTAAGGTAAATCATAGGTCTATGTATGATATTTTTGCTTTAATATAGGCAGGCCAAAACACTGCGTACATTCAGCCTGCGGTCCCTCTCCGTGCTCCCAACCAAAAAAAAATCTGTAAACCTTTGAGCTCATGTAGCACAACATCACAGTTAAACATAATGAACATACTCCCTCTCTTTTAAACAAGGTAAATGCTTTCAAAGTTACATCACATTATATGGATGCTAAAACATAAACATATATATATATATTTTTTTTTTCAAAATCAAAACAGCTCAGATCCACTTTATCATTGTAAAGATCCACTTTCAAAGACTTTAGCTATTTTCATAGGGTTTACTCCTTTTTGTCAGTACATCTGCTAACTGTGCTTTAGAATCTACCCAAAATATCTTAAACTCGCCACATTGAACCATCTCTTTGAGAACAGCTATGTAAATTTCCTCAATCTCTTTTTTTAAAAACATTTTTCACTGAGTATACATTATCATAAAGTGAATGGTTATCTACATAGAGTTTCACAGATAATTTTCTCTCTTCATCAAATAATATTTGAGATAACATATTTCTGAGATAGTATTAGTACATAACCATCCTAGTTGGTTAACTAAACATATTTCTGAGATAGTAATAGTACATAACCATCCTAGATGGTTAACTAGACTCCTAAAACTCTCCTTTTCTTCTTCATTACACTCCATATTCTTGTTTAGTCCCCTCACAGCACTGACATTTATAGATTCTAAAGATTTACAGTACTCTTTTGATGAAAAGCGATCCCATTTCATTCTGTACAATATCTCATCCAATATATCTGAAAGTAGTTTTTCTTTGCTCCCTAACCTAAATTATTTCTGATTTGGGCAATGACCACATTTTCAAATTTTTCCCTGCTCCTCTCCACAAGAAATTATCTACGTGCATTAAAAATGCCACTAATTCTCCTTCATAACACTAGTAGAATGCAGCAGGGTCAGTTTTTCACCTCATTTATCCCATTTTTAAACAGGAAGTTTTAACGTGAGATACCACTTCCTAGCTACATCATTAGACTATATACATATTTTTTCAATTTCCATAACACTTCATCATCATAACCTATCCATAGGGGAACAAGATACACTTCATGCTCAAACTTTTCACTCTGCAGGAATGCATTCTTAATGTCAATTGAATTCACTGCCCACTTTTTTGAAGATAGAATAGCAAAAAAAGTCCTCAACATTTCCTTGCTAACAATAGGTGAATCTGACTGAATATCCTCCTTTCCTAAAAGTTTCTGGCAACCAGCTGTGTTTTTATTTTCTTTTTCTTATCACAGTTTTCTTTTTCTGTCACTACCCATGGAACTGATAATGCCTTTGGCCCATGTTTTGGAATTTCCTCATACACCAAAGCCTTTCCAAATTTGTCATTCTTCTTGTTTTGCTTTTTTAAGTTCCCGATTTTTCTTATTTTCACAAGCCATGTTGTTTCACTGAGTTTTGCACTTCATCCTCTCCCAATATTGGTACCATTTTTCTACATCTTTGTTCCAGTTGATGGCTGACATGTGTCCATCTTGATGCTCAATATTCCTCCAACTACTATATTTTCCCGTAGATTTTCCAGCATGCCTATGTTTGTTACCGTCTGCCATTCGTTTGCTCTTTTGGTAAGAACCTTCACCCCTTTTTCCAATCCCTTTGGGAAAATTCTTAACAATTACCCCTGTCCTCTTCTTTTTTCTGTATACATTTTCATTTCTACGTTATCTCCACTGAATTTATAACTGCTTCCATCTCTTTCTTCTCACTCCTAGCCTTTTCTATCAGAACTGTATGGAACTTCTTGAATATGCATTTTATGGGCTCTTACAAAATTGGAGCCATATTCAAAAACACTATTTTTCCATCCTGACCAATGACAATGGCTGGTCCTTTCCATTCTTTTTTTCTCTTCTCTCTTAAATAGACTTGATTGCCACTTTTAAGGACTCTACCACTGGTTCTTTCTTTTTGTCTTAGAGTGCATCGTATTCTCTTGGAGGTTTCAGCAGCAATAAAGGGTTTTTTTCCTTAATGACTTGCATTGATGCACTTTGCAACCATTTCACTAAAAGTTGTACCTTCCAGTGCTGGGAGTTCATCACTCATGGTATATGGCAGTTTGGGGTTTCTCCATATACAAGCTGATTTAAACCCCCCGTCATCAGGAGACAATTTTTAGCATTTACTGCCATGCTAAAGCCACTTTTAAAGACAATTTTGGTTGCTCTGCCATAATTTTTACCACCATTTCATCTATATTCCATGATTACATTTGCAAAGGCCATTACTGATGGTAGAATATGCAGCAGGGATGCATCACTTGAATGTTCATGTTCTCACATATTTCCAGCAATATGTTGTTGGCAAACTCTCCACCACTGCAAAAAAAAAATTTCACAGGGGCTCCTAAACCAATTCCCAACTATGTCCCATGATTTTCTCCACTATCTTTTTGGGTTCTTTACTTTTTGTCACACATGATTTGGGGAACCTTGTTACCATATCTCCATTTGTAGAATAAATCTCTCCTTTTCTTATATTCCTTTTAGAGCTACTGCCCCATTCCAAAAACTCCTTTGACATATTTCACTCACAGTTGGCCTTGATGGGGCCTTTTATATTTTATACATATCTCACAGCTATCTGACACCTCTTCAGCATAAAAGAAGCACAGTTCATCGTCAATGCCTGCATCTTTCAATAGCTGAATTAATCACTTGGATATGGGATGACCAAACTGTTGGGTGTAATTTTTAAATCTTTTTTCTTTACTTTTTCACTAATTCGTAAATTATTATTTCTTCTGTTTTCGTCCAAGCTTCCTTCTCAACCCTATGTGGAAGGCAAAAGTTTCCTGTGAAGTGTACCTTAATTTTGCCTCTTTTCCATGTATTAGTGCAATATCATTTTTCCAAGTCAGTTTCATTTGTGCCCTCTTCATTGATTTCTTGCTGAACAGAAAAGGGGAAAAGAATAATTCACAACATTATGTTTGCTCTGTCACCTATAATGTTCAATGGAAATTTTATCATCTTCATTAACTTAAACACATTTACTGTCACCAAAATTTTAAAGTGATTTCACTTTTCCTTCTCTTCTATTCTCAATTTCTCTTTTCTGATAAAATTTGTATGTAGGATTTCAACCAAACATTACCACACACAGTAGAACTACATGCTGTGTCCAGGATAACTAGTTTTATAGACTCTGTCATTAACATCAACATCATTCCTGGACTGTCAATAACAGTATATGACCCCTTCCTCTTGTTGTACTTTTTTCTTTTGCTCTCTTCACATACACATTTCTCAGACATACTGGGGGGCAGATGGTATTCTGATCCACAGACATACCACTGTCTTATATTTCCATGTTGTCAACAGAATTTCTTTGTTCATTTTTCACAGTCCTATTGTCACATTTCCTCTTCCTCTGCCCCTAAATCTGCCACGTCCTCTTCCCCATGTAACACTTCCTCAGTGTTAAATACTGACTCAGATTTTACAACCATTTGCAGGACCCTCCCCCACTACTCCCTGACACTTTTCCCAAATTTACATACTTCTTGATTTCCCAAAAAAATCCCCCCCATCCCTTCCCCCTTTGGGTTGCCCGGGGGGGGGTTTGGGGAGGCGGAACGGGGCCCCAATGAGGGGGAAAACCCCCCAAACCCTTTGGGAAATCACCTTTCGCTCAACTAATTTTGAGGGGTCTTTTTTTTCCTTTCCCCTTTTTTCGGTTTCTGTCCCTTCACCAAACCCTTCTACTATCCACCCCCCAAAGGTGGGGAACCGTGCTAAAAAGGATGAAAGGCGATTTTGTCCCAGCCCCTAAAGGGCCCTTTGGGACCCCAGGGGCCACTTTTTTCCCCCCTTGTTTTTGTTATCTAGCCCTTCCCCCTGGGGGACCCTAAAGGGGTGGCCCTTTTTTTTATCCCCAACAAATCCGGGCTTACCAGGGCCCAATAATGAAAACTTTCCCCACTATTGGGGGGGCAATGGGGTTTTGCCCCTTATCAAATACCCCCAAAAGATGTAAACTCATCCGTTTCCCTGACCCCACTCCCCTTTGGGAAACCAGGGTTTCCGAACCCCTTGCAACAACTCCCCCCCTCAAAAAATGCCTACTATTACGTAGCCAAAACCCCCTTTAAAGGGAACTTTCCATTTTCCCAGCAACCGCTCAATTTCATCACCTCTCCCCCCAAAACCTCCACAAACCAAAAACCCCCTTTCCTCCCCTTTTTTTTAATCCTTTTACAGCCTTATTGCCCACCTCCCCTAACACTACCCCCTAACACTACCCCCATCCAGGGCACCCCGCCCCTTTCGACAAACCCCTATCACTAAAACTATTGAATACCCCTCTTCCCGAAGAAAATGGGACCGTTTTTTCATGATCCCCCCCACAGCTCCCTACTCTACAACACCCTTCTCTTCCAACAATGTCCCCAAAAAACAAGTAGGTAAAGTCTCTTTCCGTACCGACCCCGGTTTCCCGTCTTGTCAAGTAACACCAAAAACCAAACCTATAGCTTTTAAAAAAACTAACAGCCCATATAGGCCCCCATCCTTGCGAACCCCATCCAACCCTTAATAGTTGCCCCGGGAACATTTTCAATCTCCCCAGAAAATTGCCCAATCTATAAAAAGATTGTCAGTTTTGGGGAGAAGACCTCCCTTGGGCCTGTCTCACAACTATGATGAAACCGCGTACATGCTACTCCATTCCCCCCAGAGGTAATCAAAGAAACCCACTAAAAATACCCAAAAATTAAACCTTCCCGGGTGACATAAACCTTCCCTTTAACGTCTATATAGGAGGGAAATCCCTCCCTGTTCGTCCATCCCAACCCTTTTCCTCCACGTCAGTCCCAAAAATTTTTGGGGCGTCTAGGCCCCCCGCCAAACTTTGGGCCGTTCCCAGCCAGTTTCCCACTAGGGTCCCCAAACCCGGGCCCAAAACCCGATCTAACTGCCCTGCACAACCCAACGCACTTTTTGCCAACTGTGGGGGGCCCCCCATAAGTTTTTTTAAAAGGGCCGGTCCCACCTAAAAATTTTTGGGCTGAGGTGCAACTCTCGATTCAAACTTGGACTCACACTACGGAAGCCGAACAAGAAGCACGTCGACGGGGTTTTCCCCTCTCTTACCCCTTACTCCGAAATCGGGCCCATTCTACCAATTCTCCAAAAACCCACCCCCCCTACATCAAAACCCCCCCCCTTCTACCTCCTCCCTTCCCCAGTCAAACTCATTTGCCACCTAAATCCGACACCCCCAATCTCTACTACAGATATCTCAATACCCCACAACCCCAACACCCCCTTTCCCCCCTCCCTTTCCCCCGCACTAAACCCCTAAAAGACAAAAAAACTTCCCCCCCCCTCTTTTCCCACCCCCAATCACCTCCCCCTTCCCCCTTTACCCCTTTTGGGTTTTAACACCAGTCCCCTCTTCCCCCCCCAAGAAATCCTTAAAATTCCCCAAACTCCCCAAAACCCAAATCAGAAAAGAAACCATTGAAAAAATTCAAGATTACCTAATAAACTGACACTCAACCCCCAAAAATTTCAACCCCCTGCTCCCCCACACTCCCTTAAATGCTGAAACCATCCTCCTCCTAACGATACCCCCCCCCCACACCCAATCCTCCTACCCCCTCCCCAAAACAGCCCTTTCCCCCCCCAAACCCCAACCCCCCCACATTATCCCTCCCACCATCCCCTCATCCCTTTCCCCTCCCTCCTGGATACCCCCAGTTAATCCCCTTTTGTCACAATATCCCCTTCCTCGAAACCCCCCAAACTCCAAAACCCCCCCTAGTAAACACCAAATCCCCCACCTCTCCCTCTCAGACCTCCCCGTCCTTTTCCCCCCTCTTTGCTGGTTCCCCCCTCAAAAACAGTAAAATATAACTATCCTTCATTTGAAAATTTGCGGTTTTTCCCCTCCCCCAGCCTCCTTGTCATATTCCTCTTATAGTCCATCTATTTGCCTTTAAGAGACCTTTCTAACACATCCTCCAAACCAATCCCAAATTTCTTTCCCCATCCATACTTATCAATCAGAAAACACCTTATGTCCAAACCCCCCTTTCAAACCAATGTCCCTTGCCAGTTATCCACTTTTCCTTGTTTTTCCCTTTTGTAATTTTTCCCCCTTTTAATCCCCCCATCCTATTATCGGCCCACGTTTTGAAAAAACCCGTACCCCTGCTTTCCCCCCTCTATCCTCCCTTCACCCACCTTTCCCCAAACCCATCAGACATCCTTTCAGAAACCCACACTTTCTGCTTCAACACCTATTCTCTTTTTCCCCAAAAGTAAAAACCCTATCCTTCTCTAATTTTAACTCCCCTTCCACACCCGAACCCCCAACCCTTTCACTTTACCAATTCCTTTCCCACTTTGACAACTAATCACTAACTCAACCACCCTTCCCAAACCTTAAATATAGTCTACATGACCTTAGATGTCTAGCACCTTTTTCTTGCTTTTTCCCTTTTCCCCTTAAATTCCAAAAAAAATTTTTTAAAGGGGTTTTGCTGAGGAACAAACATCCTATATGGTCCCTGAAGGAACTGCTGTCAAAAGTAATTTTTTTTGTCTTCAACTTTTGTTTCCCGCATTGTCTAATAGCAGGGAAAGCTAAAAAAGACTATGGTATAATTACTTTTTTACTTGCCCAAAAAAACTTTTTTACTTGACAAATTTTCCAAAAATTTTTTTTACTTTCTTCCTCCATAGGGGCCCTTCCCTTT